>NW_027462969.1:0-24740 GCF_050947455.1 Rhinoderma darwinii
ATTCCTGCAGATTGGGCTTGGAGTGCAGTTTAGCAGAGCGCACATGATGGATGATGTGTGGTCTCTGCTCCAGTGACTTTCATTCCGCACACGATATGGCCGCTAACTTTGAATGTTTTTCATTTTCTGGCCTCTTATAGAGATGAGGATTAGGCCGCTCTCCCTACCGTTAGAAAATACCAAATGCAAATCCCCGGCATCAGCTGCTCCTATCCAACGGCTTCATCCTTTCTGCCATTTTCCACTTGATTGCGTTTAATCCTTTACAATACACCCGGCTATAGGCGCGCTTTGCTTTCACACACAGAGCAGCCTCGGCCCCTTCTCCAACAGAAGAGGAGACAACGCTGCAGCCTGGTATTGTTAACGTACACACTGTCCCCTCAGGTTATACGATTACAACCACTGGAACCTGAAACTATTGTAACTTCTGACCACAATTCGATGGAAAACACAAAATGTCTTTTGAAACTACAAAAAAGAAACAGAAAACGAATCAGATCAGATCAGTAGTTCGGTCCATGTGAAGGACATGAAGTTCTTTAGGCTGCACGCACACGTTGCGGAATTTGGTGCAGAAAATCTGCATCAAAAATGCTGGTAAAATCCACACCTAATAGTTGTTGGTTTTTTTATGCCTTTTTAGATGCAGTTTTTACATTTTGATGCAGAAATAGGTGCATTTTTTATGCTGCAGATTTTGATGTGTTTTTTTTTGTTTTTTTTAAACTGGTCCGATACAATTTGTAAGCGGAAATGCAAGAAAAATTGACATGCTGCAGATTTTAAAATATGCACCGCAGGTCAATTTACATGCAGAAAAGATCTACAACGTGTAGATGAGATTTCTTGAAATGTCATTTACTTTGCTGTTACTGTATTACGCTGCAGATTTGCCACACAAAAATATACAATATAGGACATGTGGTGCAGGTAGAGAGAGGTACAGGACATGTAGTACAGGTAGAGAGCGGCACAGGACGTGTGGTACAGGTAGAGAGCGGCACAGGACGTGTGGTACAGGTAGAGAGCGGCACAGGACGTGTAGTACAGGTAGAGAGCGGCACAGGACGTGTGGTACAGGTAGAGAGCGGCACAGGACGTGTGGTACAGGTAGAGAGCGGCGCAGGACGTGTGGTACAGGTAGAGAGCGGCACAGGACGTGTGGTACGGGTAGAGAGCAGGCACAGGACGTGTGGTACAGGTAGAGAGCGGCACAGGACGTGTGGTACAGGTAGAGAGCGGCGCAGGACGTGTGGTACAGGTAGAGAGCGGCGCAGGACGTGTGGTACAGGTAGAGAGCGGCGCAGGACGTGTGGTACAGGTAGAGAGCGGCGCAGGACGTGTGCTACAGGTAGAGAGCGGCGCAGGACGTGTGCTACAGGTAGAGAGCGGCGCAGGACGTGTGGTACAGGTAGAGAGCGGCGCAGGACGTGTGGTACAGGTAGAGAGCGGCGCAGGACGTGTGGTACAGGTAGAGAGCGGCGCAGGACGTGTGGTACAGGTAGAGAGCGGCGCAGGACGTGTGGTACAGGTAGAGAGCGGCGCAGGACGTGTGGTACAGGTAGAGAGCGGCGCAGGACGTGTGGTACAGGTAGAGAGCGGCGCAGGACGTGTGGTACAGGTAGAGAGCGGCGCAGGACGTGTGGTACAGGTAGAGAGCGGCGCAGGACGTGTGGTACAGGTAGAGAGCGGCGCAGGACGTGTGGTACAGGTGGAGAGCGGCGCAGGACGTGTGGTACAGGTGGAGAGCGGCGCAGGACGTGTGGTACAGGTGGAGAGCGGCGCAGGACGTGTGGTACAGGTGGAGGGCGGCGCAGGACGTGTGGTACAGGTGGAGGGCGGCGCAGGACGTGTGGTACAGGTGGAGGGCGGCGCAGGACGTGTGGTACAGGTGGAGGGCGGCGCAGGACGTGTGGCACAGGTGGAGGGCGGCGCAGGACGTGTGGCACAGGTGGAGGGCGGCGCAGGACGTGTGGCACAGGTGGAGGGCGGCGCAGGACGTGTGGCACAGGTGGAGGGCGGCGCAGGACGTGTGGCACAGGTGGAGGGCGGCGCAGGACGTGTGGCACAGGTGGAGGGCGGCGCAGGACGTGTGGCGCAGGTGGAGGGCGGCGCAGGACGTGTGGCGCAGGTGGAGGGCGGCGCAGGACGTGTGGCGCAGGTGGAGGGCGGCGCAGGACGTGTGGCGCAGGTGGAGGGCGGCGCAGGACGTGTGGCGCAGGTGGAGGGCGGCGCAGGCCGTGTGGCGCAGGTGGAGAGCGGCGCAGGACGTGTGGCGCAGGTGGAGGGCGGCGCAGGACGTGTGGTGCAGGTGGAGGGCGGCGCAGGACGTGTGGCACAGGTGGAGGGCGGCGCAGGACGTGTGGCACAGGTGGAGGGCGGCGCAGGACGTGTGGCACAGGTGGAGGGCGGCGCAGGACGTGTGGCACAGGTGGAGGGCGGCGCAGGACGTGTGGCACAGGTGGAGGGCGGCGCAGGACGTGTGGCACAGGTGGAGGGCGGCGCAGGACGTGTGGCACAGGTGGAGGGCGGCGCAGGACGTGTGGCACAGGTGGAGGGCGGCGCAGGACGTGTGGCACAGGTGGAGGGCGGCGCAGGACGTGTGGCACAGGTGGAGGGCGGCGCAGGACGTGTGGCACAGGTGGAGGGCTGCGCAGGACGTGTGGCACAGGTGGAGGGCGGCGCAGGACGTGTGGCACAGGTGGAGGGCGGCGCAGGACGTGTGGCACAGGTGGAGGGCGGCGCAGGACGGGTGGCACAGGTGGAGGGCGGCGCAGGACGGGTGGCACAGGTGGAGGGCGGCGCAGGACGGGTGGTACAGGTGGAGGGCGGCGCAGGACGTGTGGCACAGGTGGAGGGCGGCGCAGGACGTGTGGCACAGGTGGAGGGCGGCGCAGGACGGGTGGCACAGGTGGAGGGCGGCGCAGGACGGGTGGCACAGGTGGAGGGCGGCGCAGGACGGGTGGTACAGGTGGAGGGCGGCGCAGGGCGGGTAGAGGGCGGCGCAGGACGGGTAGAGGGCGGCGCAGAACGGGTGGTACAGGCGGAGGGCGGGTGGAGGGCGGCGCAGGACGGGTGCTACAGGCGGAGGGCGGCACAGGACGGGTGGTACAGGTGGGTGGCGCTGGTAGAGGGCGGCACAGGATGTATAGTAGGAACTGATTTCTATTACGGTACGGAGAAATGGTTATAGGTTGATTATGAAGGAAACTGACATAGACTGAGAGGTGGAGCCTTAAGAAGGAGGGAGGAGCCTTAAGAAGGAGGGAGGAGTCTTAAGATTCTCTTTAAATTTACCATTTAGAAATTGAGAGAAGGATCTAGGACGACGCTCCTGCTGAATCTCTCCGTTCTATTTGGAAATTGTCTTCATGACTCCCCTGCAGTCTTGGTGGTCGGCTCCATCGTGATCACTTTTATTAGGGATTTCTTCAGTAGAAGGACGGGTGAAGTGTATTCTGTATTGTCCCCCATATATCCTTGTAGGGGCTTCAGTTTTTTTTCTCCCCTTCTTTTTTCTTGAAGGCTTTTTATAGGTGAACAGTAGATTCAGGAAAATGCTCCTTTATCCTCCACCAAATGCACTTTCTGCTATGGAGACCAAGAAATGGCGTATCCCACCCACGTGGAACACTTTATACCATTAAAGAAATGAGAAGATCTATGGAGCACGGTATAGAGTACACATCACCCCCCTCCTGAAGGGCGAGTATCAATCCCAGATATTCACGTGAACTTCTGTTGCTTAGCAATATCGTGTGTGAACAGCTCCACAGAAAACCGCTGGCTTTATATTCTACATACGGCATAACGCAGAGTCAACGGGTGTCCAGGTATTGGAATCGTTGTTTGATTCTGTGAACACTTTGTGTTGTGTCCCCCTTTACAGATGTAACATCTTCCATCGTCATTACTTCACTGAAAGTTCCACAAAATGAACTGCCCTGAGATCTGGTGTTCTGTCCCAGCGTCTCCATACTGACCAGAGTCTGTGAAGAAGCTTCTTTAAAAATTCCTTCCTGTACAGTTCACGTGCGGTGGAGTTGTCCATTAACATATACAGTGGGGTCGTCATTTTACATGTGGTGTTGTCAGTTCATAGACAGTGGGGTAATCAGTCCTTTTGCAATTGGGTAGAAAGTTCACATGCAGTAGGGCTGTCTTGTCAAATATATTGTCTGGTTCTGTCAGTTCACAGGCGGTGGGGTTGTCAATTCACATATACGTTGTGGTCGTCCTTTTACAAGCAGCGGGGTTGTTGTTTCACGTGGGGTGACCAGCCCATGTGAGGTTGGGTCGTCCGTCCACGTGAGGTTGGGTCGTCCGTCCACGTGAGGTTGGGTCGTCCGTCCACGTGAGGTTGGGTCGTCGGTCCACGTGAGGTTGGGGTCCTCAGTCCATAGCAGTGGTAGGAGAATAGGTAACTGCACCAATGACTACCGTCTTCTGTAATGTGCTACACGTTAGGGCAACAATTCCATATCTCAGCCGTATCTCGAGTTTCATATTTTCCGACCACTCGTCCTGGTTGGGGGATCTTAAGTAGCAGGTAATAATGTGACCTTCGCATGATGTCCTTGGTTCGTGTGTTGATTTTACATTCACGGCACATTATGCTGATTATGGGACAATCATTAGGAGGGTCCGTTGGCTCGATAGTCATGAAGCCGGGCTATAGAATCTGCTCCCAAAATATCAATAGTTCATTTCACAGATGGTGGATTCTCTGATCAGCCAGTAATTGGTTCTTCTTGTTTTCCAGGGATATTGTATCGTAAGTCATGTGCTTCGTCAGCCGCCTGCCTCATCGCCTCTGCTGGATACCAGTCTTTCTGCGCCCCGGGCAAAGTCAATTCAGTTTGTATCAGCTGCTGTGACAGCTCTCTGTGCAACGGTCCCCGGGCCAAGAAGAGCAGGAATTGTGCCGCGGCTCGGAGTCGGGGAGCCCTGATGGCGCTCTGGTCGCTGCTCCTGGTAGCAGAACAGCTGTAGCGGTTTGTATTTCAGGACTGATCCCGGCTGGAACCTCCCGGTCAGGGACATCAATTCTTGTTGTTTTGTTTCCAAAGCAAATTCAACAGGTCACCAAAAATCTATTTTGTGATACTTTTATTTTTGGGCTTTGATTTCTTCAGTTGTACTTTCTAATTGCACTTTAATAAAGGCCGAGGAACAAGTGGATGTGAAGCGACTTCTTGACATTTCATGAGGGCCATGTTCTCTGGAGTCTCCTTCTGCCGGTCCTCCCCCCAAGTTATCTGTAGACAATCCAGGGTCACTCCGGGTACATGATTGCGTCTCGGGTTTTACATATTACAATGCAGAAAAAAACAAAAAAAAACAGTCCAGACCCCAACACCTGCCCCCCCTCCTGCACGCCTATTGTCACCCACAATGCATCTGCTCATATCTATATATCCATCGGCCTGTCTCACATCTACCTCCTCTCTCTCTAGAATAGTAAGATGGAGGAATGACTTCTATTTACCAAATTATTGAATAAACTCATCAGGACATTGTCAAAAGAGAATTCGTTTTTATTAGAGACAGATATATTAATTCCATGTATCCAGTATTCTAGACCACCCTTCAGCATCAGACCCCGGCAATCTCCGACCCCAAACCCTGTCTGTTCTGACCCAATGTATTCTCCAGCACTTACCCCCTATATCGTGTCTCATCGTTACCCATCCTGCCATATTGTATGTCTCATCGTTACCCATCCTGCCATATTGTAAGTCTCATCGTTACCCATCCTGCCATATTGTATATCTCATCGTTACCCATCCTGCCATATTGTATGTCTCATCGTTACCCATCCTGCCATATTGTATATCTCATCGTTACCCATCCTGCCATATTGTATGTCTCATCGTTACCCATCCTGCCATAGTGTAAGTCTCATCGTTACCCATCCTGCCATATTGTATATCTCATCGTTACCCATCCTGCCATATTGTATGTCTCATCGTTACCCATCCTGCCGTATTGTATATCTCATCGTTACCCATCCTGCCATATTGTATGTCTCATCGTTACCCATCCTGCCGTATTGTATGTCTCATCGTTACCCATCCTGCCATAGTGTAAGTCTCATCGTTACCCATCCTGCCATATTGTATATCTCATCGTTACCCATCCTGCCATATTGTATGTCTCATCGTTACCCATCCTGCCATATTGTATATCTCATCGTTACCCATCCTGCCGTATTGTAAGTCTCATCGTTACCCATCCTGCCATATTGTATGTCTCATCGTTACCCATCCTGCCATATTGTATGTCTCATCGTTACCCATCCTGCCATAGTGTAAGTCTCATTGTTACCCATCCTGCCATATTGTATATCTCATCGTTACCCATCCTGCCATATTGT
This sequence comes from Rhinoderma darwinii, assembly GCF_050947455.1. NCBI lineage: Eukaryota > Metazoa > Chordata > Amphibia > Anura > Rhinodermatidae > Rhinoderma > Rhinoderma darwinii. Next base: position 6,380 of record NW_027462969.1, read on the forward strand.
ATGTCTCATCGTTACCCATCCTGCCATATTGTATGTCTCATCGTTACCCATCCTGCCATATTGTATATCTCATCGTTACCCATCCTGCCATATTGTATGTCTCATCGTTACCCATCCTGCCATATTGTATGTCTCATCGTTACCCATCCTGCCATATTGTATATCTCATCGTTACCCATCCTGCCATATTGTATGTCTCATCGTTACCCATCCTGCCATAGTGTAAGTCTCATCGTTACCCATCCTGCCGTATTGTATATCTCATCGTTACCCATCCTGCCGTATTGTATATCTCATCGTTACCCATCCTGCCGTATTGTATGTCTCATCGTTACCCATCCTGCCGTATTGTATGTCTCATCGTTACCCATCCTGCCATATTGTATGTCTCATCGTTACCCATCCTGCCATATTGTATATCTCATCGTTACCCATCCTGCCATATTGTAAGTCTCATCGTTACCCATCCTGCCATATTGTATATCTCATCGTTACCCATCCTGCCATATTGTATGTCTCATCGTTACCCATCCTGCCATATTGTAAGTCTCATCGTTACCCATCCTGCCATATTGTATGTCTCATCGTTACCCATCCTGCCATATTGTATAGCTCATCGTTACCCATCCTGCCATATTGTATGTCTCATCGTTACCCATCCTGCCATATTGTATGTCTCATCGTTACCCATCCTGCCATATTGTATAGCTCATCGTTACCCATCCTGCCATATTGTATGTCTCATCGTTACCCATCCTGCCATATTGTATATCTCATCGTTACCCATCCTGCCATATTGTAAGTCTCATCGTTACCCATCCTGCCATATTGTATGTCTCATCGTTACCCATCCTGCCATATTGTATGTCTCATCGTTACCCATCCTGCCATATTGTAAGTCTCATCGTTACCCATCCTGCCATATTGTATGTCTCATCGTTACCCATCCTGCCATATTGTAAGTCTCATCGTTACCCATCCTGCCATATTGTATGTCTCATCGTTACCCATCCTGCCGTATTGTATATCTCATCGTTACCCATCCTGCCATATTGTATGTCTCATCGTTACCCATCCTGCCATATTGTATGTCTCATCGTTACCCATCCTGCCATATTGTATAGCTCATCGTTACCCATCCTGCCATATTGTATGTCTCATCGTTACCCATCCTGCCATATTGTATATCTCATCGTTACCCATCCTGCCATATTGTAAGTCTCATCGTTACCCATCCTGCCGTATTGTATGTCTCATCGTTACCCATCCTGCCATATTGTATGTCTCATCGTTACCCATCCTGCCATATTGTAAGTCTCATCGTTACCCATCCTGCCATATTGTATGTCTCATCGTTACCCATCCTGCCATATTGTAAGTCTCATCGTTACCCATCCTGCCATATTGTATATCCCATATGCGCCTCTCCCTTGCCACCATATTATATGTCCCCCAGTGTCTGACTTGTAACCTTTATTTTTACCGTGTACTGTGCTGCCGAATATGTTGGCACAATAAATAAAGTGTAATAACAATAAAAGCACAAGATGATGCTAAGAGTAACTGGTTGTGTATCTGCGGGAACGCTCTGCTGGGATCAGAATGACTCAGATTTCACTTTCACAAACACCGTTCCTTCCAGATGACGCTGGCGCCGTTATTTCCGTGTGACCCCGCTGTGAATTCATTGGCACCAGGCTGCTCTGCCCAGCGAGGCTCCTGAAGGTCCGGAATGAGTTCTCTCCTGTGGCCTTTGCCGTGCTGTTTCTTTTCAAGGACATGGAGATCAGGGGCCGTCTGTAGTTGGCGCTGCTGGCGGCAGAGTTCAGGTGAGCTCTTCTGAGCTTTTCTACATTGACGTGCTCCAGTGTCAGGTGACAACGAAGGACCTGAAGGAAAACATCTCTGAATTGCTTGGAAGAAATGTTGTATAAGAGCGGATTCACCACAGAGCTGAGGTAGAAGAAGGTGTCAGCAACTGGGAGCAGCGTCATGTAGGCGCGGAAGTAGTGGACGGTCCATTCCTGCTTGGGTACGCTGGCCGCCATGATGCGAAGGACCTGGTTGGGAATCCAGCAGAGAGTCAGAGTCAAAACTATGAGCCCTGTAGGGAGAAGAGAAAGAAATAAGAATGGCTTAAATAATCCTGGAGAATGTGGCAGCGTCATTATTAAAACAGGAGAATGTGGCATCAGTCCCACAGGTGGCGTAAAGAAAAGTCGTCGCTGTGATGGATTGTGTAAATGCTTATTGATCAGAGCCGCTCAGCCGCGCTCTCGTTACTCTGAGGAGGATGGAGACGAAACCTCACAACGAACGCTTGTCATTGATTGTTTCTTAGATAATTCTAGGGATGAACGTCTGAGCTGAAATGAAGTCTTCAGAATAAATGCAATATCCATTAGAGCGGAGGAAGAGGCCGCTGTACATGATGGGTCATGCTATAATGTGGCACTCATCGTAGGGCCGCCATGTTTGTTGTACGTCTCCGCTCCGCGCTTCATGCAGATGACGTGTCCGGCCTCTTTATTTCTGAAACGTATGGAAAATTTGTGTCAGAAAAAAGTGGCATGCCTGGCTACATAAATATGGTGGTCACCTGGTGGATCTTTGTCTTAGAGAAGTGATGGAAATAATGAAATCTTCTGTGTGTTGCATGTTCTAGATGCGTGGTGGAAGGTCTCAGTGTCCAGAATAGGAGCGCACAGTCTTTCCTGATCTGACGCAGATTATCAGATTGCACCACTCCTAAGGCCACATGCACACGACCACAGCCGTATTTTCAGGTCGGCCGGCAGCAGAGTGTCACCCGCGAGCCACCTGCAAATCGCGTGCTCATTATTTTCTATGAGCTTGGACCACAGAACACGGCCGTAATAAGACATGTCCGTTTTTTTGCGGTCCAGGCCCTGTGTTGATGCACGGACCGTGGAAACCACAGGCGTGTGCATGGGCCCGTAGAAATGAATGGGACCTCAATTTAGCCATAGATTTTCGGGGGAATTGCGGCCTCAAAAGCACGCTCGTGTGTATGGTGCCTAAGCCTGGGGGTTCTCATGGGACGGATATGCTGTGGAAATACCACGCAGCGTATCCGGCCTGTAACCCGCAGGACTTTCCCCCTCCCTCGTCTGACGTCCGCTCCGGCCTCCCTGGATGACGTTTCAGGCCATGTGACGCTGCAGCCTGTGATTGGCTGCAGCGGTCACATGGGATCCAACGTCATCCCAGTAGGCCGGACTCCACGAAGAAGGAGGGCGTCCTGGGTAAGTATAATTTTTTTATTTCTTCCAGCATTGGGATTTTTGCGACATAACTGCTGCGATTACGCCGCAAAAGTCGCAATGTTTGGCTTTCGGTTGCGTGTTTTACATCCACATTGAATTCAATGGGGAAAACCCGCAACGGAAAATCAACAAAAACGCAGCATAAATTGACATCGAATTAAATTCTGCACCGCAGGTCAAGTTATTAACATTCACGCTGCATTTTTTTTCCCTGCAGCGTGGGCAGGACATTTACTAAATCTCATCCGCTTTGCTGCTACTGTAAACATTGCGGAAATTCTGCAGCGTTTACGATACGTGGGAACCCGGCCTAAGGGTTGCAATACAATAAAGCTTATTCCTATCTGGGGGGGGGGGGGGGTGTTTTGCAATTTTGAAAACTCCGACCTCTCAGGAGAACACGAAAAAAACAACAAATTGTTTTGCACCCCTATCCACTGTCGCATCCCTATCCACTGCCGCACCCCTATCCACTGCCGCACCCCTATCCACAGCCGCACCCCTATCCACTGGCGCACCCCTATCCACTGGCGCACCCCTATCCACTGGCGCACCCTTATCCACTGCCGCACCCCTATCCACTGCCGCACCCCTATCCACTGCCGCACCCCTATACACTGCCGCACCCCTATCCACTGCCGCACCCCTATACACTGCCGTACCCTGTTCTCTACATCACAAAGATGCAGCTGAACTGGCAGGGCAAACCTGTCTGAGCCCGATGGTTGGGAGCTGCACAGAATAGCATTGTGGTCCCAGAAACACAGAAGGGGTGTATATTCTGTAGTGGGATCATGTCGTGGTCATGTAATCTATATGATGTACCTGTAGTTGGATCATGTCGTGGTCATGTAATCTATATGGTGTACCTGTAGTGGGATCATGTCGTGGTCATGTAATCTATATGGTGTACCTGTAGTGGGATCATGTCGTGGTCATGTAATCTATATGGTGTACCTGTAGTGGGATCATGTCGTGGTCATGTAATCTATACGGTGTACCTGTAGTGGGATCATGTCGTGGTCATGTAATCTATATGGTGTACCTGTAGTGGGATCATGTCGTGGTCATGTAAGGTGTACCTGTAGTGGGATCATGTCGTGGTCATGTAATCTATATGATGTACCTGTAGTTGGATCATGTCGTGGTCATGTAATCTATACGGTGTACCTGTAGTGGGATCATGTCGTGGTCATGTAATCTATATGGTGTACCTGTAGTGGGATCATGTCGTGGTCATGTAATCTATATGGTGTACCTGTAGTGGGATCATGTCGTGGTCATGTAATCTATACGGTGTACCTGTAGTGGGATCATGTCGTGGTCATGTAATCTATACGGTGTACCTGTAGTGGGATCATGTTGTGGTCATGTAATCTATATCTTGTACCTGTAGTGGGATCATGTCGTGGTCATGTAATCTATATGGTGTACCTGTAGTGGGATCATGTCGTGGTCATGTAATCTGTAAGGTGTACCTGTAGTGGGATCATGTCGTGGTCATGTAATCTATACGGTGTACCTGTAGTGGGATCATGTCGTGGTCATGTAATCTATATGGTGTACCTGTAGTGGGATCATGTCGTGGTCATGTAATCTGTAAGGTGTACCTGTAGTGGGATCATGTCATGGTCATGTAATCTATACGGTGTACCTGTAGTGGGATCATGTCGTGGTCATGTAATCTATATGGTGTACCTGTAGTGGGATCATGTTGTGGTCATGTAATCTGTAAGGTGTACCTGTAGTGGGATCATGTCGTGGTCATGTAATCTATACGGTGTACCTGTAGTGGGATCATGTCGTGGTCATGTAATCTATACGGTGTACCTGTAGTGGGATCATGTCGTGGTCATGTAATCTATATCTTGTACCTGTAGTGGGATCATGTCGTGGTCATGTAATCTATATGGTGTACCTGTAGTGGGATCATGTCGTGGTCATGTAATCTATATGGTGTACCTGTAGTGGGATCATGTCGTGGTCATGTAATCTGTAAGGTGTACCTGTAGTGGGATCATGTCGTGGTCATGTAATCTATATGGTGTACCTGTAGTGGGATCATGTCGTGGTCATGTAATCTATATGGTGTACCTGTAGTGGGATCATGTCGTGGTCATGTAATCTGTAAGGTGTACCTGTAGTGGGCTCATGTCGTGGTCATGTAATCTATATGGTGTACCTGTAGTGGGATCATGTCGTGGTCATGTAATCTATATGGTGTACCTGTAGTGGGATCATGTCGTGGTCATGTAATCTATATGGTGTACCTGTAGTGGGATCATGTCGTGGTCATGTAATCTATATGGTGTACCTGTAGTGGGATCATGTCGTGGTCATGTAATCTATATCTTGTACTTGTAGTGGGACCATTTTAGGTGCTCCACCTTTACTCCATTGTTTTAGTGCAGAAGTTGCTGCTGGTTCATGTCTATTTCTTGATGGTCGTGTTGAGATCTGCGCTGATATGAAGAAACAACCAGAGTAGAGAGGGACTGACCTCATATGAGCCATCAGCAGAGGCTGAATCTTGTGGAAGGATGAGATTTTTATTGAGTGTCCTATCAGAATGAGGTTCACAAAAATCCCTTCCCATGCTGCAGAAACAGCCCAAGTCACACGTATGGAGCAGACCTCCAGCACACGCTCCCGTATAGTCCCGGTCAGCACCAACATCTGCCAGGTCTGTGCACCCGGGACAATTACAATGTCACTTCATAGTCCACATTAGGGTTGCACGATGCATCAAAATATTGATAATCTTTTTATGCTGTGCACCCTCAAACGGTTCGCAGTGTTGTAATACATGAATGTAGTCACTAGTGATGCAGCCGCACAGCTTAGTATTGTAACACATGAATTTAGTCAGAGCGTGGCTGCGGTTGTGTAATACAGCCGCAGCCTCGCTCTAATGGCAGAGATCAGAGAAACCTCTCATCTACGCCCCTATTCTGCAGAATAATGCAATGAAAGCTGCGCACAGCATTCAAGGGGAAAATAAGAAAGGGAATCCCTGTGACCCGATCGAGGAACACACCATATATGGGCAGACAGTCCATTGAAGGACCCCAGGGCTGGCTGACTATATTTCCTGTTAGGGCTGCCTGTGTACTATCAGCGTACAGATATATACCGGTACATTACTATCAGTGTATAGATATATATACAGTACATTACTATCAGTGTATAGATATATACGGTACATTACTATCAGTGTATAGATATATACGGTACATTACTATCAGTGTATAGATATATATACGGTACATTACTATCAGTGTATAGATATATATACAGTACATTACTATCAGTGTATAGATATATATACAGTACATTACTATCAGTGTATAGATATATATATACAGTACATTACTATCAGTGTATAGATATATATACAGTACATTACTATCAGTGTATAGATATATATATACAGTACATTACTATCAGTGTATAGATATATACAGTACATTACTATCAGTGTATAGATATATATATACAGTACATTACAATCAGTGTATAGATATATATACAGTACATTACTATCAGTGTATAGATATATACAGTACATTACTATCAGTGTATAGATATATATACAGTACATTACTATCAGTGTATAGATATATACAGTACATTACTATCAGTGTATAGATATATATACAGTACATTACTATCAGTGTATAGATATATAAAGTACATTACTATCAGTGTATAGATATATATACAGTACATTACTATCAGTGTATAGATATATATACAGTACATTACTATCAGTGTATAGATATATATACGGTACATTACTATCAGTGTATAGATATATATACAGTACATTACTATCAGTGTATAGATATATATACAGTACATTACTATCAGTGTATAGATATATATACGGTACATTACTATCAGTGTATATATATACGGTACATTACTATCAGTGTATAGATATATATACAGTACATTACTATCAGTGTATAGATATATACAGTACATTACTATCAGTGTATAGATATATATATACAGTACATTACTATCAGTGTATAGATATATATACAGTACATTACTATCAGTGTATAGATATATACAGTACATTACTATCAGTGTATAGATATATACACAGTACATTACTATCAGTGTATAGATATATATACAGTACATTACTATCAGTGTATAGATATATACAGTACATTACTATCAGTGTATAGATATATATACGGTAATTACTATCAGTGTATAGATATATATACAGTACATTACTATCAGTGTATAGATATATATACAGTACATTACTATCAGTGTATAGATATATATACGGTACATTACTATCAGTGTATAGATATATACAGTACATTACTATCAGTGTATAGCTATATATATATATACAGTACATTACTATCAGTGTATAGATATATATACAGTACATTACTATCAGTGTATAGATATATATATACAGTACATTACTATCAGTGTATAGATATATACGGTACATTACTATCAGTGTATAGATATATATACAGTACATTACTATCAGTGTATAGATATATACAGTACATTACTATCAGTGTATAGATATATATACAGTACATTACTATCAGTGTATAGATATATATATACAGTACATTACTATCAGTGTATAGATATATATACAGTACATTACTATCAGTGTATAGATATATACAGTACATTACTATCAGTGTATAGATATATATACGGTACATTACTATCAGTGTATAGATATATATACAGTACATTACTATCAGTGTATAGATATATATACGGTACATTACTATCAGTGTATAGATATATATACAGTACATTACTATCAGTGTATAGATATATATACAGTACATTACTATCAGTGTATAGATATATATATACAGTACATTACTATCAGTGTATAGATATATATACAGTACATTACTATCAGTGTATAGATATATATATACAGTACATTACTATCAGTGTATAGATATATATACGGTACATTACTATCAGTGTATAGATATATATACAGTACATTACTATCAGTGTATAGATATATATATACAGTACATTACTATCAGTGTATAGATATATATACAGTACATTACTATCAGTGTATAGATATATATACAGTACATTACTATCAGTGTATAGATATATATATATATATATACAGTACATTACTATCAGTGTATAGATATATATACAGTACATTACTATCAGTGTAGAGATATATATACAGTACATTACTATCAGTGTATAGATATATACGGTACATTACTATCAGTGTATAGATATATATACAGTACATTACTATCAGTGTATAGATATATACGGTACATTACTATCAGTGTATAGATATATATACAGTACATTACTATCAGTGTATAGATATATATACAGTACATTACTATCAGTGTATAGATATATATATATATATACAGTACATTACTATCAGTGTAGAGATATATATACAGTACATTACTATCAGTGTATAGATATATACGGTACATTACTATCAGTGTATAGATATATATACAGTACATTACTATCAGTGTATAGATATATATACAGTACATTACTATCAGTGTTTATATATATACAGTACATTACTATCAGTGTATATATATATACAGTACATTACGATCAGTGTATAGATATATATACAGTACATTACTATCAGTGTATATATATATACAGTACATTACTATCAGTGTATAGATATATACAGTACATTACTATCAGTGTATAGATATATATACAGTACATTACTATCAGTGTATAGATATATATACGGTACATTACTATCAGTGTATAGATATATATACAGTACATTACTATCAGTGTATAGATATATATACAGTACATTACTATCAGTGTATATATATATACAGTACATTACGATCAGTGTATAGATATATATACAGTACATTACTATCAGTGTATATATATATACAGTACATTACTATCAGTGTATAGATATATACAGTACATTACTATCAGTGTATAGATATATATACAGTACATTACTATCAGTGTATAGATATATATACGGTACATTACTATCAGTGTATAGATATATACAGTACATTACTATCAGTGTATAGATATATATACAGTACATTACTATCAGTGTATAGATATATACAGTACATTACTATCAGTGTATAGATATATATACAGTACATTACTATCAGTGTATAGATATATATATACAGTACATTACTATCAGTGTATAGATATATATACAGTACATTACTATCAGTGTATAGATATATATACAGTACATTACTATCAGTGTATAGATATATATACGGTACATTACTATCAGTGTATAGATATATATACGGTACATTACTATCAGTGTATAGATATATATATACAGTACATTACTATCAGTGTATAGATATATATATACAGTACATTACTATCAGTGTATAGATATATATACGGTACATTACTATCAGTGTATAGATATATATATACAGTACATTACTATCAGTGTATAGATATATACAGTACATTACTATCAGTGTATAGATATATATATATATACAGTACATTACTATCAGTGTATAGATATATACAGTACATTACTATCAGTGTATAGATATATATACAGTACATTACTATCAGCGTATAGATATATATACAGTACATTACTATCAGTGTATAGATATATACAGTACATTACTATCAGCGTATAGATATATATACAGTACATTACTATCAGTGTATAGATATATACAGTACATTACTATCAGTGTATAGATATATATATACAGTACATTACTATCAGTGTATAGATATATATACAGTACATTACTATCAGTGTATAGATATATATACAGTACATTACTATCAGTGTATAGATATATATACAGTACATTACTATCAGTGTATAGATATATATACAGTACATTACTATCAGTGTATAGATATATATACAGTACATTACTATCAGTGTATAGATATATATACGGTACATTACTATCAGTGTATAGATATATATACGGTACATTACTATCAGTGTATAGATATATATACAGTACATTACTATCAGTGTATAGATATATATACAGTACATTACTATCAGTGTATAGATATATATACAGTACATTACTATCAGTGTATAGATATATACAGTACATTACTATCAGTGTATAGATATATACGGTACATTACTATCAGTGTATAGATATATATACAGTACATTACTATCAGTGTATAGATATATATACAGTACATTACTATCAGTGTATATATATATACAGTACATTACTATCAGTGTATATATATATACAGTACATTACGATCAGTGTATAGATATATATACAGTACATTACTATCAGTGTATAGATATATATACAGTACATTACTATCAGTGTATAGATATATATACGGTACATTACTATCAGTGTATAGATATATATACGGTACATTACTATCAGTGTATAGATATATATACGGTACATTACTATCAGTGTATAGATATATATATACAGTACATTACTATCAGTGTATAGATATATATATACAGTACATTACTATCAGTGTATAGATATATATACGGTACATTACTATCAGTGTATAGATATATATATACAGTACATTACTATCAGTGTATAGATATATACAGTACATTACTATCAGTGTATAGATATATATATATATACAGTACATTACTATCAGTGTATAGATATATACAGTACATTACTATCAGCGTATAGATATATATACAGTACATTACTATCAGTGTATAGATATATACAGTACATTACTATCAGCGTATAGATATATATACAGTACATTACTATCAGTGTATAGATATATACAGTACATTACTATCAGTGTATAGATATATATATACAGTACATTACTATCAGTGTATAGATATATATACAGTACATTACTATCAGTGTATAGATATATATACAGTACATTACTATCAGTGTATAGATATATATACAGTACATTACTATCAGTGTATAGATATATATACAGTACATTACTATCAGTGTATAGATATATATACAGTACATTACTATCAGTGTATAGATATATATACGGTACATTACTATCAGTGTATAGATATATATACGGTACATTACTATCAGTGTATAGATATATATACAGTACATTACTATCAGTGTATAGATATATATACAGTACATTACTATCAGTGTATAGATATATATACAGTACATTACTATCAGTGTATAGATATATATATACAGTACATTACTATCAGTGTATAGATATATACAGTACATTACTATCAGTGTATAGATATATATATATATACAGTACATTACTATCAGTGTATAGATATATATACAGTACATTACTATCAGTGTATAGATATATACAGTACATTACTATCAGTGTATAGATATATATACAGTACATTACTATCAGTGTATAGATATATATACAGTACATTACTATCAGTGTATAGATATATATACAGTACATTACTATCAGTGTATAGATATATATATACAGTACATTACTATCAGTGTATAGATATATATACAGTACATTACTATCAGTGTATAGATATATACAGTACATTACTATCAGTGTATAGATATATATACAGTACATTACTATCAGTGTATAGATATATATACGGTACATTACTATCAGTGTATAGATATATATACAGTACATTACTATCAGTGTATAGATATATATACAGTACATTACTATCAGTGTATAGATATATATATACAGTACATTACTATCAGTGTATAGATATATATACAGTACATTACTATCAGTGTATAGATATATACAGTACATTACTATCAGTGTATAGATATATATACGGTACATTACTATCAGTGTATAGATATATATATACGGTACATTACTATCAGTGTATAGATATATATACAGTACATTACTATCAGTGTATAGATATATATACAGTACATTACTATCAGTGTATAGATATATATACAGTACATTACTATCAGTGTATAGATATATATACGGTACATTACTATCAGTGTATAGATATATATATACGGTACATTACTATCAGTGTATAGATATATATACAGTACATTACTATCAGTGTATAGATATATATACAGTACATTACTATCAGTGTATAGATATATATACAGTACATTACTATCAGTGTATAGATATATATACAGTACATTACTATCAGTGTATAGATATATATATACAGTACATTACTATCAGTGTATAGATATATATACAGTACATTACTATCAGTGTATAGATATATATACAGTACATTACTATCAGTGTATAGATATATATACGGTACATTACTATCAGTGTATAGATATATACAGTACATTACTATCAGTGTATAGATATATACAGTACATTACTATCAGTGTATAGATATATATACAGTACATTACTATCAGTGTATAGATATATATACAGTACATTACTATCAGTGTATAGATATATATACAGTACATTACTATCAGTGTATAGATATATATACGGTACATTACTATCAGTGTATAGATATATACAGTACATTACTATCAGTGTATAGATATATATACGGTACATTACTATCAGTGTATAGATATATATATACAGTACATTACTATCAGTGTATAGATATATATATACAGTACATTACTATCAGTGTATAGATATATATACAGTACATTACTATCAGTGTATAGATATATATACAGTACATTACTATCAGTGTATAGATATATACGGTACATTACTATCAGTGTATAGATATATATACAGTACATTACGATCAGTGTATAGATATATATACAGTACATTACTATCAGTGTATATATATATACAGTACATTACTATCAGTGTATATATATATACAGTACATTACTATCAGTGTATAGATATATATACAGTACATTACTATCAGTGTATAGATATATATACAGTACATTACTATCAGTGTATAGATATATATACAGTACATTACTATCAGTGTATAGATATATATACAGTACATTACTATCAGTGTATAGATATATATACAGTACATTACTATCAGTGTATAGATATATATACGGTACATTACTATCAGTGTATAGATATATACAGTACATTACTATCAGTGTATAGATATATACAGTACATTACTATCAGTGTATAGATATATATACAGTACATTACTATCAGTGTATAGATATATATACAGTACATTACTATCAGTGTATAGATATATATACAGTACATTACTATCAGTGTATAGATATATATACGGTACATTACTATCAGTGTATAGATATATACAGTACATTACTATCAGTGTATAGATATATATACGGTACATTACTATCAGTGTATAGATATATATATACAGTACATTACTATCAGTGTATAGATATATATATACAGTACATTACTATCAGTGTATAGATATATATACAGTACATTACTATCAGTGTATAGATATATATACAGTACATTACTATCAGTGTATAGATATATACGGTACATTACTATCAGTGTATAGATATATATACAGTACATTACGATCAGTGTATAGATATATATACAGTACATTACTATCAGTGTATATATATATACAGTACATTACTATCAGTGTATATATATATACAGTACATTACTATCAGTGTATAGATATATATACAGTACATTACTATCAGTGTATAGATATATATACAGTACATTACTATCAGTGTATAGATATATATACAGTACATTACTATCAGTGTATAGATATATATACAGTACATTACTATCAGTGTATAGATATATATACAGTACATTACTATCAGTGTATAGATATATATACAGTACATTACTATCAGTGTATAGATATATATACAGTACATTACTATCAGTGTATAGATATATATACAGTACATTACTATCAGTGTATAGATATATATATACAGTACATTACTATCAGTGTATAGATATATATACAGTACATTACTATCAGTGTATAGATATATATATACAGTACATTACTATCAGTGTATAGATATATATACAGTACATTACTATCAGTGTATAGATATATACAGTACATTACTATCAGTGTATAGATATATACAGTACATTACTATCAGTGTATAGATATATATATACAGTACATTACTATCAGTGTATAGATATATATACAGTACATTACTATCAGTGTATAGATATATATATACAGTACATTACTATCAGTGTATAGATATATATACAGTACATTACTATCAGTGTATAGATATATATACGGTACATTACTATCAGTGTATAGATATATATACGGTACATTACTATCAGTGTATAGATATATATACGGTACATTACTATCAGTGTATAGATATATATACGGTACATTACTATCAGTGTATAGATATATATACAGTACATTACTATCAGTGTATAGATATATATACAGTACATTACTATCAGTGTATAGATATATACAGTACATTACTATCAGTGTATAGATATATATATACAGTACATTACTATCAGTGTATAGATATATATACGGTACATTACTATCAGTGTATAGATATATACAGTACATTACTATCAGTGTATAGATATATATACGGTACATTACTATCAGTGTATAGATATATATACGGTACATTACTATCAGTGTATAGATATATATATACGGTACATTACTATCAGTGTATAGATATATATACAGTACATTACTATCAGTGTATAGATATATATATATACGGTACATTACTATCAGTGTATAGATATATACAGTACATTACTATCAGTGTATATATATGTATATACAGTACATTACTATCAGTGTATAGATATATATACGGTACATTACTATCAGTGTATAGATATATATACGGTACATTACTATCAGTGTATAGATATATATACGGTACATTACTATCAGTGTATATATATATATACAGTACATTACTATCAGTGTATAGATATATATACGGTACATTACTATCAGTGTATAGATATATATACAGTACATTACTATCAGTGTATAGATATATATACAGTACATTACTATCAGTGTATAGATATATATACGGTACATTACTATCAGTGTATAGATATATATACAGTACATTACTATCAGTGTATAGATATATATACAGTACATTACTATCAGTGTATAGATATATACAGTACATTACTATCAGTGTATAGATATATATATACAGTACATTACTATCAGTGTATAGATATATATACGGTACATTACTATCAGTGTATAGATATATACAGTACATTACTATCAGTGTATAGATATATATACGGTACATTACTATCAGTGTATAGATATATATACGGTACATTACTATCAGTGTATAGATATATATATACGGTACATTACTATCAGTGTATAGATATATATACAGTACATTACTATCAGTGTATAGATATATATATATACGGTACATTACTATCAGTGTATAGATATATACAGTACATTACTATCAGTGTATATATATGTATATACAGTACATTACTATCAGTGTATAGATATATATACGGTACATTACTATCAGTGTATAGATATATACAGTACATTACTATCAGTGTATAGATATATATACAGTACATTACTATCAGTGTATAGATATATATACAGTACATTACTATCAGTGTATAGATATATATACAGTACATTACTATCAGTGTATAGATATATATACGGTACATTAATATCAGTGTATAGATATATATACGGTACATTACTATCAGTGTATAGATATATATATACAGTACATTACTATCAGTGTATAGATATATATACAGTACATTACTATCAGTGTATAGATATATATACAGTACATTACTATCAGTGTATAGATATATATATACAGTACATTACTATCAGTGTATAGATATATATATACAGTACATTACTATCAGTGTATAGATATATATATACAGTACATTACTATCAGTGTATAGATATATACAGTACATTACTATCAGTGTATAGATATATATACAGTACATTACTATCAGTGTATAGATATATACAGTACATTACTATCAGTGTATAGATATATACAGTACATTACTATCAGTGTATAGATATATATACAGTACATTACTATCAGTGTATAGATATATACGGTACATTACTATCAGTGTATAGATATATATACAGCACATTACTATCAGTGTATAGATATATATACAGTACATTACTATCAGTGTATAGATATATATACAGTACATTACTATCAGTGTATAGATATATATACAGTACATTACTATCAGTGTATAGATATATATATACCGTACATTACTATCAGTGTATAGATATATATACAGTACATTACTATCGGTGTATAGATATATATACAGTACATTACTATCAGTGTATAGATATATATACGGTACATTACTATCAGTGTATAGATATATACAGTACATTACTATCAGTGTATAGATATATATACAGTACATTACTATCAGTGTATAGATATATATACAGTACATTACTATCAGTGTATAGATATATATACAGTACATTACTATCAGTGTATAGATATATATACGGTACATTACTATCAGTGTATAGATATATATACAGTACATTACTATCAGTGTATATATATGTATATACAGTACATTACTATCAGTGTATAGATATATATACGGTACATTACTATCAGTGTATAGATATATACAGTACATTACTATCAGTGTATAGATATATATATATATACGGTACATTACTATCAGTGTATAGATATATATACAGTACATTACTATCAGTGTATAGATATATATACAGTACATTACTATCAGTGTATAGATATATACGGTACATTACTATCAGTGTATAGATATATACAGTACATTACTATCAGTGTATAGATATATACGGTACATTACTATCAGTGTATAGATATATACAGTACATTACTATCAGTGTATAGATATATATACGGTACATTACTATCAGTGTATAGATATATACAGTACATTACTATCAGTGTATATATATATGTATATACAGTACATTACTATCAGTGTATAGATATATATATACAGTACATTACTATCAGTGTATAGATATATATACAGTACATTACTATCAGTGTATAGATATATATACAGTACATTACTATCAGTGTATAGATATATATACGGTACATTACTATCAGTGTATAGATATATATACGGTACATTACTATCAGTGTATAGATATATATACGGTACATTACTATCAGTGTATAGATATATACAGTACATTACTATCAGTGTATAGATATATATATACAGTACATTACTATCAGTGTATAGATATATATATACAGTACATTACTATCAGTGTATAGATATATATACAGTACATTACTATCAGTGTATAGATATATATACAGTACATTACTATCAGTGTATAGATATATATACGGTACATTACTATCAGTGTATAGATATATATACAGTACATTACTATCAGTGTATAGATATATACAGTACATTACTATCAGTGTATAGATATATATACAGTACATTACTATCAGTGTATAGATATATATATACAGTACATTACTATCAGTGTATAGATATATATACTGTACATTACTATCAGTGTATAGATATATATATACAGTACATTACTATCAGTGTATAGATATATATACAGTACATTACTATCAGTGTATAGATATATATACGGTACATTACTATCAGTGTATATATATATACGGTACATTACTATCAGTGTATAGATATATATACGGTACATTACTATCAGTGTATAGATATATATACGGTACATTACTATCAGTGTATAGATATATATACGGTACATTACTATCAGTGTATAGATATATATATACAGTACATTACTATCAGTGTATAGATATATATACAGTACATTACTATCAGTGTATAGATATATATACAGTACATTACTATCAGTGTATAGATATATATACGGTACATTACTATCAGTGTATAGATATATATACAGTACATTACTATCAGTGTATAGATATATATACGGTACATTACTATCAGTGTATAGATATATATATACAGTACATTACTATCAGTGTATAGATATATATATACGGTACATTACTATCAGTGTATAGATATATATACGGTACATTACTATCAGTGTA
>NW_027462970.1:0-22943 GCF_050947455.1 Rhinoderma darwinii
CAGAAACATGGTTCTGAACATGCTGCCAATTTCTCGCCTGGAAACATGCAGAGAAGTCCAAGATAGTGTTTTTTAGACTGGCTGCCACGAGCTGAATCGAATGCAGCCAAGAGCGAGCGTCTAGGACTTACGGTTCAGGAGTTATTCACAGAAACATGGTTCTGAACATGCTGCCAATTTCTCGCCTGGGAAACATGCAGAGAAGTCCAAGATAGTGTTTTTTAGACTGGCTGCCACGAGCTGAATCGAATGCAGCCAAGAGCGAGCGTCTAGGACTTACGGTTCAGGAGTTATTCACAGAAACATGGTTCTTTTACTGCCAGCCGCGAAAGCGAAAATAACCAAGATCGAGCGTCTAGGATTTACTTGTCAATAACTCGCCTGGGAAACATCCAGAGAAGTCAAACACAGTGCTCCTATACTAATTGCCAGGCGCTGAGACGAATGCCGCCAAGATCGAGCGTCTAGGACTTACGGTTCAGGAGTTATTCACAGAAACATGGTTCTGAACATGCTGCCAATTTCTCGCCTGGGAAACATGCAGAGAAGTCCAAGATAGTGTTTTTTAGACTGGCTGCCACGAGCTGAATCGAATGCAGCCAAGAGCGAGCGTCTAGGACTTACGGTTCAGGAGTTATTCACAGAAACATGGTTCTTTTACTGCCAGCCGCGAAAGCGAAAATAACCAAGATCGAGCGTCTAGGATTTACTTGTCAATAACTCGCCTGGGAAACATCCAGAGAAGTCAAACACAGTGCTCCTATACTAATTGCCAGGCGCTGAGACGAATGCCGCCAAGATCGAGCGTCTAGGACTTACGGTTCAGGAGTTATTCACAGAAACATGGTTCTGAACATGCTGCCAATTTCTCGCCTGGGAAACATGCAGAGAAGTCCAAGATAGTGTTTTTTAGACTGGCTGCCACGAGCTGAATCGAATGCAGCCAAGAGCGAGCGTCTAGGACTTACGGTTCAGGAGTTATTCACAGAAACATGGTTCTTTTACTGCCAGCCGCGAAAGCGAAAATAACCAAGATCGAGCGTCTAGGATTTACTTGTCAATAACTCGCCTGGGAAACATCCAGAGAAGTCAAACACAGTGCTCCTATACTAATTGCCAGGCGCTGAGACGAATGCCGCCAAGATCGAGCGTCTAGGACTTACGGTTCAGGAGTTATTCACAGAAATATGGTTCTGAACATGCTGCCAATTGCTCGCCTGGGAAACATGCAGAGAAGTCCGAGATAGTGTTTTTTAGACTGGCTGCCACGAGCTGAATCGAATGCAGCCAAGAGCGAGCGTCTAGGACTTACGGTTCAGGAGTTATTCACAGAAACATGGTTCTGAACATGCTGCCAATTTCTCGCCTGGGAAACATGCAGAGAAGTCCAAGATAGTGTTTTTTAGACTGGCTGCCACGAGCTGAATCGAATGCAGCCAAGAGCGAGCGTCTAGGACTTACGGTTCAGGAGTTATTCACAGAAACATGGTTCTTTTACTGCCAGCCGCGAAAGCGAAAATAACCAAGATCGAGCGTCTAGGATTTACTTGTCAATAACTCGCCTGGGAAACATCCAGAGAAGTCAAACACAGTGCTCCTATACTAATTGCGTGGCGCTGAGACGAATGCCGCCAAGATCGAGCGTCTAGGACTTACGGTTCAAGAATTAGCTTTAGAAACATTTGCCTTAGGAACATGCAGAGAAGTCCAAGATAGTGTTTTTTAGACTGGCTGCCACGAGCTGAATCGAATGCAGCCAAGAGCGAGCGTCTAGGACTTACGGTTCAGGAGTTATTCACAGAAACATGGTTCTGAACATGCTGCCAATTGCTCGCCTGGGAAACATGCAGAGAAGTCCAAGATAGTGTTTTTTAGACTGGCTGCCACGAGCTGAATCGAATGCAGCCAAGAGCGAGCGTCTAGGACTTACGGTTCAGGAGTTATTCACAGAAACATGGTTCTGAACATGCTGCCAATTTCTCGTCTGGGAAACATGCAGAGAAGTCCAAGATAGTGTTTTTTAGACTGGCTGCCACGAGCTGAATCGAATGCAGCCAAGAGCGAGCGTCTAGGACTTACGGTTCAGGAGTTATTCACAGAAACATGGTTTTTTTACTGCCAGCCGCGAAAGCGAAAATAACCAAGATCGAGCGTCTAGGATTTACTTGTCAATAACTCGCCTGGGAAACATCCAGAGAAGTCAAACACAGTGCTCCTATACTAATTGCCAGGCGCTGAGACGAATGCCGCCAAGATCGAGCGTCTAGGACTTACGGTTCAGGAGTTATTCACAGAAACATGGTTCTGAACATGCTGCCAATTTCTCGCCTGGGAAACATGCAGAGAAGTCCAAGATAGTGTTTTTTAGACTGGCTGCCACGAGCTGAATCGAATGCAGCCAAGAGCGAGCGTCTAGGACTTACGGTTCAGGAGTTATTCACAGAAACATGGTTCTGAACATGCTGCCAATTGCTCGCCTGGGAAACATGCAGAGAAGTCCAAGATAGTGTTTTTTAGACTGGCTGCCACGAGCTGAATCGAATGCAGCCAAGAGCGAGCGTCTAGGACTTACGGTTCAGGAGTTATTCACAGAAACATGGTTCTTTTACTGCCAGCCGCGAAAGCGAAAATAACCAAGATCGAGCGTCTAGGATTTACTTGTCAATAACTCGCCTGGGAAACATCCAGAGAAGTCAAACACAGTGCTCCTATACTAAATGCCAGGCGTTGAGACGAATGCCGCCAAGATCGAGCGTCTAAGGACTTACGGTTCAGGAGTTATTCACAGAAACATGGTTCTGAACATGCTGCCAATTTCTCGTCTGGGAAACATGCAGAGAAGTCCAAGATAGTGTTTTTTAGACTGGCTGCCACGAGCTGAATCGAATGCAGCCAAGAGCGAGCGTCTAGGACTTACGGTTCAGGAGTTATTCACAGAAACATGGTTCTGAACATGCTGCCAATTGCTCGCCTGGGAAACATGCAGAGAAGTCCAAGATAGTGTTTTTTAGACTGGCTGCCACGAGCTGAATCGAATGCAGCCAAGAGCGAGCGTCTAGGACTTACGGTTCAGGAGTTATTCACAGAAACATGGTTCTTTTACTGCCAGCCGCGAAAGCGAAAATAACCAAGATCGAGCGTCTAGGATTTACTTGTCAATAACTCGCCTGGGAAACATCCAGAGAAGTCAAACACAGTGCTCCTATACTAAATGCCAGGCGTTGAGACGAATGCCGCCAAGATCGAGCGTCTAGGACTTACGGTTCAGGAGTTATTCACAGAAACATGGTTCTGAACATGCTGCCAATTTCTCGTCTGGGAAACATGCAGAGAAGTCCAAGATAGTGTTTTTTAGACTGGCTGCCACGAGCTGAATCGAATGCAGCCAAGAGCGAGCGTCTAGGACTTACGGTTCAGGAGTTATTCACAGAAACATGGTTCTTTTACTGCCAGCCGCGAAAGCGAAAATAACCAAGATCGAGCGTCTAGGATTTACTTGTCAATAACTCGCCTGGGAAACATCCAGAGAAGTCAAACACAGTGCTCCTATACTAATTGCCAGGCGCTGAGACGAATGCCGCCAAGATCGAGCGTCTAGGACTTACGGTTCAGGAGTTATTCACAGAAACATGGTTCTGAACATGCTGCCAATTTCTCGCCTGGGAAACATGCAGAGAAGTCCAAGATAGTGTTTTTTAGACTGGCTGCCACGAGCTGAATCGAATGCAGCCAAGAGCGAGCGTCTAGGACTTACGGTTCAGGAGTTATTCACAGAAACATGGTTCTGAACATGCTGCCAATTTCTCGCCTGGGAAACATGCAGAGAAGTCCAAGATAGTGTTTTTTAGACTGGCTGCCACGAGCTGAATCGAATGCAGCCAAGAGCGAGCGTCTAGGACTTACGGTTCAGGAGTTATTCACAGAAACATGGTTCTTTTACTGCCAGCCGCGAAAGCGAAAATAACCAAGATCGAGCGTCTAGGATTTACTTGTCAATAACTCGCCTGGGAAACATCCAGAGAAGTCAAACACAGTGCTCCTATACTAATTGCCAGGCGCTGAGACGAATGCCGCCAAGATCGAGCGTCTAGGACTTACGGTTCAGGAGTTATTCACAGAAACATGGTTCTGAACATGCTGCCAATTTCTCGCCTGGGAAACATGCAGAGAAGTCCAAGATAGTGTTTTTTAGACTGGCTGCCACGAGCTGAATCGAATGCAGCCAAGAGCGAGCGTCTAGGACTTACGGTTCAGGAGTTATTCACAGAAACATGGTTCTTTTACTGCCAGCCGCGAAAGCGAAAATAACCAAGATCGAGCGTCTAGGATTTACTTGTCAATAACTCGCCTGGGAAACATCCAGAGAAGTCAAACACAGTGCTCCTATACTAATTGCCAGGCGCTGAGACGAATGCCGCCAAGATCGAGCGTCTAGGACTTACGGTTCAGGAGTTATTCACAGAAACATGGTTCTGAACATGCTGCCAATTTCTCGCCTGGGAAACATGCAGAGAAGTCCAAGATAGTGTTTTTTAGACTGGCTGCCACGAGCTGAATCGAATGCAGCCAAGAGCGAGCGTCTAGGACTTACGGTTCAGGAGTTATTCACAGAAACATGGTTCTTTTACTGCCAGCTGCGAAAGCGAAAATAACCAAGATCGAGCGTCTAGGATTTACTTGTCAATAACTCGCCTGGGAAACATCCAGAGAAGTCAAACACAGTGCTCCTATACTAATTGCCAGGCGCTGAGACGAATGCCGCCAAGATCGAGCGTCTAGGACTTACGGTTCAGGAGTTATTCACAGAAACATGGTTCTGAACATGCTGCCAATTTCTCGCCTGGGAAACATGCAGAGAAGTCCAAGATAGTGTTTTTTAGACTGGCTGCCACGAGCTGAATCGAATGCAGCCAAGAGCGAGCGTCTAGGACTTACGGTTCAGGAGTTATTCACAGAAACATGGTTCTGAACATGCTGCCAATTGCTCGCCTGGGAAACATGCAGAGAAGTCCAAGATAGTGTTTTTTAGACTGGCTGCCACGAGCTGAATCGAATGCAGCCAAGAGCGAGCGTCTAGGACTTACGGTTCAGGAGTTATTCACAGAAACATGGTTCTGAACATGCTGCCAATTTCTCGCCTGGGAAACATGCAGAGAAGTCCAAGATAGTGTTTTTTAGACTGGCTGCCACGAGCTGAATCGAATGCAGCCAAGAGCGAGCGTCTAGGACTTACGGTTCAGGAGTTATTCACAGAAACATGGTTCTGAACATGCTGCCAATTTCTCGCCTGGGAAACATGCAGAGAAGTCCAAGATAGTGTTTTTTAGACTGGCTGCCACGAGCTGAATCGAATGCAGCCAAGAGCGAGCGTCTAGGACTTACGGTTCAGGAGTTATTCACAGAAACATGGTTCTTTTACTGCCAGCCGCGAAAGCGAAAATAACCAAGATCGAGCGTCTAGGATTTACTTGTCAATAACTCGCCTGGGAAACATCCAGAGAAGTCAAACACAGTGCTCCTATACTAATTGCCAGGCGCTGAGACGAATGCCGCCAAGATCGAGCGTCTAGGACTTACGGTTCAGGAGTTATTCACAGAAACATGGTTCTGAACATGCTGCCAATTTCTCGCCTGGGAAACATGCAGAGAAGTCCAAGATAGTGTTTTTTAGACTGGCTGCCACGAGCTGAATCGAATGCAGCCAAGAGCGAGCGTCTAGGACTTACGGTTCAGGAGTTATTCACAGAAACATGGTTCTTTTACTGCCAGCCGCGAAAGCGAAAATAACCAAGATCGAGCGTCTAGGATTTACTTGTCAATAACTCGCCTGGGAAACATCCAGAGAAGTCAAACACAGTGCTCCTATACTAATTGCCAGGCGCTGAGACGAATGCCGCCAAGATCGAGCGTCTAGGACTTACGGTTCAGGAGTTATTCACAGAAACATGGTTCTGAACATGCTGCCAATTTCTCGCCTGGGAAACATGCAGAGAAGTCCAAGATAGTGTTTTTTAGACTGGCTGCCACGAGCTGAATCGAATGCAGCCAAGAGCGAGCGTCTAGGACTTACGGTTCAGGAGTTATTCACAGAAACATGGTTCTTTTACTGCCAGCCGCGAAAGCGAAAATAACCAAGATCGAGCGTCTAGGATTTACTTGTCAATAACTCGCCTGGGAAACATCCAGAGAAGTCAAACACAGTGCTCCTATACTAATTGCCAGGCGCTGAGACGAATGCCGCCAAGATCGAGCGTCTAGGACTTACGGTTCAGGAGTTATTCACAGAAACATGGTTCTGAACATGCTGCCAATTTCTCGCCTGGGAAACATGCAGAGAAGTCCAAGATAGTGTTTTTTAGACTGGCTGCCACGAGCTGAATCGAATGCAGCCAAGAGCGAGCGTCTAGGACTTACGGTTCAGGAGTTATTCACAGAAACATGGTTCTGAACATGCTGCCAATTGCTCGCCTGGGAAACATGCAGAGAAGTCCAAGATAGTGTTTTTTAGACTGGCTGCCACGAGCTGAATCGAATGCAGCCAAGAGCGAGCGTCTAGGACTTACGGTTCAGGAGTTATTCACAGAAACATGGTTCTGAACATGCTGCCAATTTCTCGCCTGGGAAACATGCAGAGAAGTCCAAGATAGTGTTTTTTAGACTGGCTGCCACGAGCTGAATCGAATGCAGCCAAGAGCGAGCGTCTAGGACTTACGGTTCAGGAGTTATTCACAGAAACATGGTTCTTTTACTGCCAGCCGCGAAAGCGAAAATAACCAAGATCGAGCGTCTAGGATTTACTTGTCAATAACTCGCCTGGGAAACATCCAGAGAAGTCAAACACAGTGCTCCTATACTAATTGCCAGGCGCTGAGACGAATGCCGCCAAGATCGAGCGTCTAGGACTTACGGTTCAGGAGTTATTCACAGAAACATGGTTCTGAACATGCTGCCAATTTCTCGCCTGGGAAACATGCAGAGAAGTCCAAGATAGTGTTTTTTAGACTGGCTGCCACGAGCTGAATCGAATGCAGCCAAGAGCGAGCGTCTAGGACTTACGGTTCAGGAGTTATTCACAGAAACATGGTTCTGAACATGCTGCCAATTGCTCGCCTGGGAAACATGCAGAGAAGTCCAAGATAGTGTTTTTTAGACTGGCTGCCACGAGCTGAATCGAATGCAGCCAAGAGCGAGCGTCTAGGACTTACGGTTCAGGAGTTATTCACAGAAACATGGTTCTGAACATGCTGCCAATTTCTCGCCTGGGAAACATGCAGAGAAGTCCAAGATAGTGTTTTTTAGACTGGCTGCCACGAGCTGAATCGAATGCAGCCAAGAGCGAGCGTCTAGGACTTACGGTTCAGGAGTTATTCACAGAAACATGGTTCTTTTACTGCCAGCCGCGAAAGCGAAAATAACCAAGATCGAGCGTCTAGGATTTACTTGTCAATAACTCGCCTGGGAAACATCCAGAGAAGTCAAACACAGTGCTCCTATACTAATTGCCAGGCGCTGAGACGAATGCCGCCAAGATCGAGCGTCTAGGACTTACGGTTCAGGAGTTATTCACAGAAACATGGTTCTGAACATGCTGCCAATTTCTCGCCTGGGAAACATGCAGAGAAGTCCAAGATAGTGTTTTTTAGACTGGCTGCCACGAGCTGAATCGAATGCAGCCAAGAGCGAGCGTCTAGGACTTACGGTTCAGGAGTTATTCACAGAAACATGGTTCTTTTACTGCCAGCCGCGAAAGCGAAAATAACCAAGATCGAGCGTCTAGGATTTACTTGTCAATAACTCGCCTGGGAAACATCCAGAGAAGTCAAACACAGTGCTCCTATACTAATTGCCAGGCGCTGAGACGAATGCCGCCAAGATCGAGCGTCTAGGACTTACGGTTCAGGAGTTATTCACAGAAACATGGTTCTGAACATGCTGCCAATTTCTCGCCTGGGAAACATGCAGAGAAGTCCAAGATAGTGTTTTTTAGACTGGCTGCCACGAGCTGAATCGAATGCAGCCAAGAGCGAGCGTCTAGGACTTACGGTTCAGGAGTTATTCACAGAAACATGGTTCTTTTACTGCCAGCCGCGAAAGCGAAAATAACCAAGATCGAGCGTCTAGGATTTACTTGTCAATAACTCGCCTGGGAAACATCCAGAGAAGTCAAACACAGTGCTCCTATACTAATTGCCAGGCGCTGAGACGAATGCCGCCAAGATCGAGCGTCTAGGACTTACGGTTCAGGAGTTATTCACAGAAACATGGTTCTGAACATGCTGCCAATTTCTCGCCTGGGAAACATGCAGAGAAGTCCAAGATAGTGTTTTTTAGACTGGCTGCCACGAGCTGAATCGAATGCAGCCAAGAGCGAGCGTCTAGGACTTACGGTTCAGGAGTTATTCACAGAAACATGGTTCTGAACATGCTGCCAATTGCTCGCCTGGGAAACATGCAGAGAAGTCCAAGATAGTGTTTTTTAGACTGGCTGCCACGAGCTGAATCGAATGCAGCCAAGAGCGAGCGTCTAGGACTTACGGTTCAGGAGTTATTCACAGAAACATGGTTCTGAACATGCTGCCAATTTCTCGCCTGGGAAACATGCAGAGAAGTCCAAGATAGTGTTTTTTAGACTGGCTGCCACGAGCTGAATCGAATGCAGCCAAGAGCGAGCGTCTAGGACTTACGGTTCAGGAGTTATTCACAGAAACATGGTTCTGAACATGCTGCCAATTTCTCGCCTGGGAAACATGCAGAGAAGTCCAAGATAGTGTTTTTTAGACTGGCTGCCACGAGCTGAATCGAATGCAGCCAAGAGCGAGCGTCTAGGACTTACGGTTCAGGAGTTATTCACAGAAACATGGTTCTTTTACTGCCAGCCGCGAAAGCGAAAATAACCAAGATCGAGCGTCTAGGATTTACTTGTCAATAACTCGCCTGGGAAACATCCAGAGAAGTCAAACACAGTGCTCCTATACTAATTGCCAGGCGCTGAGACGAATGCCGCCAAGATCGAGCGTCTAGGACTTACGGTTCAGGAGTTATTCACAGAAACATGGTTCTGAACATGCTGCCAATTTCTCGCCTGGGAAACATGCAGAGAAGTCCAAGATAGTGTTTTTTAGACTGGCTGCCACGAGCTGAATCGAATGCAGCCAAGAGCGAGCGTCTAGGACTTACGGTTCAGGAGTTATTCACAGAAACATGGTTCTTTTACTGCCAGCCGCGAAAGCGAAAATAACCAAGATCGAGCGTCTAGGATTTACTTGTCAATAACTCGCCTGGGAAACATCCAGAGAAGTCAAACACAGTGCTCCTATACTAATTGCCAGGCGCTGAGACGAATGCCGCCAAGATCGAGCGTCTAGGACTTACGGTTCAGGAGTTATTCACAGAAACATGGTTCTGAACATGCTGCCAATTTCTCGCCTGGGAAACATGCAGAGAAGTCCAAGATAGTGTTTTTTAGACTGGCTGCCACGAGCTGAATCGAATGCAGCCAAGAGCGAGCGTCTAGGACTTACGGTTCAGGAGTTATTCACAGAAACATGGTTCTTTTACTGCCAGCCGCGAAAGCGAAAATAACCAAGATCGAGCGTCTAGGATTTACTTGTCAATAACTCGCCTGGGAAACATCCAGAGAAGTCAAACACAGTGCTCCTATACTAATTGCCAGGCGCTGAGACGAATGCCGCCAAGATCGAGCGTCTAGGACTTACGGTTCAGGAGTTATTCACAGAAACATGGTTCTGAACATGCTGCCAATTTCTCGCCTGGGAAACATGCAGAGAAGTCCAAGATAGTGTTTTTTAGACTGGCTGCCACGAGCTGAATCGAATGCAGCCAAGAGCGAGCGTCTAGGACTTACGGTTCAGGAGTTATTCACAGAAACATGGTTCTGAACATGCTGCCAATTTCTCGCCTGGGAAACATGCAGAGAAGTCCAAGATAGTGTTTTTTAGACTGGCTGCCACGAGCTGAATCGAATGCAGCCAAGAGCGAGCGTCTAGGACTTACGGTTCAGGAGTTATTCACAGAAATATGGTTCTGAACATGCTGCCAATTGCTCGCCTGGGAAACATGCAGAGAAGTCCGAGATAGTGTTTTTTAGACTGGCTGCCACGAGCTGAATCGAATGCAGCCAAGAGCGAGCGTCTAGGACTTACGGTTCAGGAGTTATTCACAGAAACATGGTTCTGAACATGCTGCCAATTTCTCGCCTGGGAAACATGCAGAGAAGTCCAAGATAGTGTTTTTTAGACTGGCTGCCACGAGCTGAATCGAATGCAGCCAAGAGCGAGCGTCTAGGACTTACGGTTCAGGAGTTATTCACAGAAACATGGTTCTTTTACTGCCAGCCGCGAAAGCGAAAATAACCAAGATCGAGCGTCTAGGATTTACTTGTCAATAACTCGCCTGGGAAACATCCAGAGAAGTCAAACACAGTGCTCCTATACTAATTGCGTGGCGCTGAGACGAATGCCGCCAAGATCGAGCGTCTAGGACTTACGGTTCAAGAATTAGCTTTAGAAACATTTGCCTTAGGAACATGCAGAGAAGTCCAAGATAGTGTTTTTTAGACTGGCTGCCACGAGCTGAATCGAATGCAGCCAAGAGCGAGCGTCTAGGACTTACGGTTCAGGAGTTATTCACAGAAACATGGTTCTGAACATGCTGCCAATTGCTCGCCTGGGAAACATGCAGAGAAGTCCAAGATAGTGTTTTTTAGACTGGCTGCCACGAGCTGAATCGAATGCAGCCAAGAGCGAGCGTCTAGGACTTACGGTTCAGGAGTTATTCACAGAAACATGGTTCTTTTACTGCCAGCCGCGAAAGCGAAAATAACCAAGATCGAGCGTCTAGGATTTACTTGTCAATAACTCGCCTGGGAAACATCCAGAGAAGTCAAACACAGTGCTCCTATACTAATTGCCAGGCGCTGAGACGAATGCCGCCAAGATCGAGCGTCTAGGACTTACGGTTCAGGAGTTATTCACAGAAACATGGTTCTGAACATGCTGCCAATTTCTCGCCTGGGAAACATGCAGAGAAGTCCAAGATAGTGTTTTTTAGACTGGCTGCCACGAGCTGAATCGAATGCAGCCAAGAGCGAGCGTCTAGGACTTACGGTTCAGGAGTTATTCACAGAAATATGGTTCTGAACATGCTGCCAATTGCTCGCCTGGGAAACATGCAGAGAAGTCCGAGATAGTGTTTTTTAGACTGGCTGCCACGAGCTGAATCGAATGCAGCCAAGAGCGAGCGTCTAGGACTTACGGTTCAGGAGTTATTCACAGAAACATGGTTCTGAACATGCTGCCAATTTCTCGCCTGGGAAACATGCAGAGAAGTCCAAGATAGTGTTTTTTAGACTGGCTGCCACGAGCTGAATCGAATGCAGCCAAGAGCGAGCGTCTAGGACTTACGGTTCAGGAGTTATTCACAGAAACATGGTTCTTTTACTGCCAGCCGCGAAAGCGAAAATAACCAAGATCGAGCGTCTAGGATTTACTTGTCAATAACTCGCCTGGGAAACATCCAGAGAAGTCAAACACAGTGCTCCTATACTAATTGCGTGGCGCTGAGACGAATGCCGCCAAGATCGAGCGTCTAGGACTTACGGTTCAAGAATTAGCTTTAGAAACATTTGCCTTAGGAACATGCAGAGAAGTCCAAGATAGTGTTTTTTAGACTGGCTGCCACGAGCTGAATCGAATGCAGCCAAGAGCGAGCGTCTAGGACTTACGGTTCAGGAGTTATTCACAGAAACATGGTTCTGAACATGCTGCCAATTGCTCGCCTGGGAAACATGCAGAGAAGTCCAAGATAGAGTTTTTTAGACTGGCTGCCACGAGCTGAATCGAATGCAGCCAAGAGCGAGCGTCTAGGACTTACGGTTCAGGAGTTATTCACAGAAACATGGTTCTGAACATGCTGCCAATTGCTCGCCTGGGAAACATGCAGAGAAGTCCAAGATAGTGTTTTTTAGACAGGCTGCCACGAGCTGAATCGAATGCAGCCAAGAGCGAGCGTCTAGGACTTACGGTTCAGGAGTTATTCACAGAAACATGGTTCTGAACATGCTGCCAATTTCTCGCCTGGGAAACATGCAGAGAAGTCCAAGATAGTGTTTTTTAGACTGGCTGCCACGAGCTGAATCGAATGCAGCCAAGAGCGAGCGTCTAGGACTTACGGTTCAGGAGTTATTCACAGAAATATGGTTCTGAACATGCTGCCAATTGCTCGCCTGGGAAACATGCAGAGAAGTCCAAGATAGTGTTTTTTAGACTGGCTGCCACGAGCTGAATCGAATGCAGCCAAGAGCGAGCGTCTAGGACTTACGGTTCAGGAGTTATTCACAGAAACATGGTTCTTTTACTGCCAGCCGCGAAAGCGAAAATAACCAAGATCGAGCGTCTAGGATTTACTTGTCAATAACTCGCCTGGGAAACATCCAGAGAAGTCAAACACAGTGCTCCTATACTAATTGCGTGGCGCTGAGACGAATGCCGCCAAGATCGAGCGTCTAGGACTTACGGTTCAAGAATTAGCTTTAGAAACATTTGCCTTAGGAACATGCAGAGAAGTCCAAGATAGTGTTTTTTAGACTGGCTGCCACGAGCTGAATCGAATGCAGCCAAGAGCGAGCGTCTAGGACTTACGGTTCAGGAGTTATTCACAGAAACATGGTTCTGAACATGCTGCCAATTGCTCGCCTGGGAAACATGCAGAGAAGTCCAAGATAGTGTTTTTTAGACTGGCTGCCACGAGCTGAATCGAATGCAGCCAAGAGCGAGCGTCTAGGACTTACGGTTCAGGAGTTATTCACAGAAACATGGTTCTGAACATGCTGCCAATTGCTCGCCTGGGAAACATGCAGAGAAGTCCAAGATAGTGTTTTTTAGACTGGCTGCCACGAGCTGAATCGAATGCAGCCAAGAGCGAGCGTCTAGGACTTACGGTTCAGGAGTTATTCACAGAAACATGGTTCTGAACATGCTGCCAATTGCTCGCCTGGGAAACAAGCAGAGAAGTCCAAGATAGTGTTTTTTAGACTGGCTGCCACGAGCTGAATCGAATGCAGCCAAGAGCGAGCGTCTAGGACTTACGGTTCAGGAGTTATTCACAGAAACATGGTTCTTTTACTGCCAGCCGCGAAAGCGAAAATAACCAAGATCGAGCGTCTAGGATTTACTTGTCAATAACTCGCCTGGGAAACATCCAGAGAAGTCAAACACAGTGCTCCTATACTAATTGCCTGGCGCTGAGACGAATGCCGCCAAGATCGAGCGTCTAGGACTTACGGTTCAAGAATTAGCTTTAGAAACATTTGCCTTAGGAACATGCAGAGAAGTCCAAGATAGTGTTTTTTAGACTGGCTGCCACGAGCTGAATCGAATGCAGCCAAGAGCGAGCGTCTAGGACTTACGGTTCAGGAGTTATTCACAGAAACATGGTTCTGAACATGCTGCCAATTGCTCGCCTGGGAAACATGCAGAGAAGTCCAAGATAGTGTTTTTTAGACTGGCTGCCACGAGCTGAATCGAATGCAGCCAAGAGCGAGCGTCTAGGACTTACGGTTCAGGAGTTATTCACAGAAACATGGTTCTTTTACTGCCAGCCGCGAAAGCGAAAATAACCAAGATCGAGCGTCTAGGATTTACTTGTCAATAACTCGCCTGGGAAACATCCAGAGAAGTCAAACACAGTGCTCCTATACTAATTGCCTGGCGCTGAGACGAATGCCGCCAAGATCGAGCGTCTAGGACTTACGGTTCAAGAATTAGCTTTAGAAACATTTGCCTTAGGAACATGCAGAGAAGTCCAAGATAGTGTTTTTTAGACTGGCTGCCACGAGCTGAATCGAATGCAGCCAAGAGCGAGCGTCTAGGACTTACGGTTCAGGAGTTATTCACAGAAACATGGTTCTGAACATGCTGCCAATTGCTCGCCTGGGAAACATGCAGAGAAGTCCAAGATAGTGTTTTTTAGACTGGCTGCCACGAGCTGAATCGAATGCAGCCAAGAGCGAGCGTCTAGGACTTACGGTTCAGGAGTTATTCACAGAAACATGGTTCTGAACATGCTGCCAATTGCTCGCCTGGGAAACATGCAGAGAAGTCCAAGATAGTGTTTTTTAGACTGGCTGCCACGAGCTGAATCGAATGCAGCCAAGAGCGAGCGTCTAGGACTTACGGTTCAGGAGTTATTCACAGAAACATGGTTCTGAACATGCTGCCAATTGCTCGCCTGGGAAACATGCAGAGAAGTCCAAGATAGTGTTTTTTAGACTGGCTGCCACGAGCTGAATCGAATGCAGCCAAGAGCGAGCGTCTAGGACTTACGGTTCAGGAGTTATTCACAGAAACATGGTTCTTTTACTGCCAGCCGCGAAAGCGAAAATAACCAAGATCGAGCGTCTAGGATTTACTTGTCAATAACTCGCCTGGGAAACATCCAGAGAAGTCAAACACAGTGCTCCTATACTAATTGCCTGGCGCTGAGACGAATGCCGCCAAGATCGAGCGTCTAGGACTTACGGTTCAAGAATTAGCTTTAGAAACATTTGCCTTAGGAACATGCAGAGAAGTCCAAGATAGTGTTTTTTAGACTGGCTGCCACGAGCTGAATCGAATGCAGCCAAGAGCGAGCGTCTAGGACTTACGGTTCAGGAGTTATTCACAGAAACATGGTTCTGAACATGCTGCCAATTGCTCGCCTGGGAAACATGCAGAGAAGTCCAAGATAGTGTTTTTTAGACTGGCTGCCACGAGCTGAATCGAATGCAGCCAAGAGCGAGCGTCTAGGACTTACGGTTCAGGAGTTATTCACAGAAACATGGTTCTTTTACTGCCAGCCGCGAAAGCGAAAATAACCAAGATCGAGCGTCTAGGATTTACTTGTCAATAACTCGCCTGGGAAACATCCAGAGAAGTCAAACACAGTGCTCCTATACTAAATGCCAGGCGCTGAGACGAATGCCGCCAAGATCGAGCGTCTAGGACTTACGGTTCAGGAGTTATTCACAGAAACATGGTTCTGAACATGCTGCCAATTTCTCGTCTGGGAAACATGCAGAGAAGTCCAAGATAGTGTTTTTTAGACTGGCTGCCACGAGCTGAATCGAATGCAGCCAAGAGCGAGCGTCTAGGACTTACGGTTCAGGAGTTATTCACAGAAACATGGTTCTTTTACTGCCAGCCGCGAAAGCGAAAATAACCAAGATCGAGCGTCTAGGATTTACTTGTCAATAACTCGCCTGGGAAACATCCAGAGAAGTCAAACACAGTGCTCCTATACTAATTGCCAGGCGCTGAGACGAATGCCGCCAAGATCGAGCGTCTAGGACTTACGGTTCAGGAGTTATTCACAGAAACATGGTTCTGAACATGCTGCCAATTTCTCGTCTGGGAAACATGCAGAGAAGTCCAAGATAGTGTTTTTTAGACTGGCTGCCACGAGCTGAATCGAATGCAGCCAAGAGCGAGCGTCTAGGACTTACGGTTCAGGAGTTATTCACAGAAACATGGTTTTTTTACTGCCAGCCGCGAAAGCGAAAATAACCAAGATCGAGCGTCTAGGATTTACTTGTCAATAACTCGCCTGGGAAACATCCAGAGAAGTCAAACACAGTGCTCCTATACTAATTGCCAGGCGCTGAGACGAATGCCGCCAAGATCGAGCGTCTAGGACTTACGGTTCAGGAGTTATTCACAGAAACATGGTTCTGAACATGCTGCCAATTTCTCGCCTGGGAAACATGCAGAGAAGTCCAAGATAGTGTTTTTTAGACTGGCTGCCACGAGCTGAATCGAATGCAGCCAAGAGCGAGCGTCTAGGACTTACGGTTCAGGAGTTATTCACAGAAACATGGTTCTGAACATGCTGCCAATTGCTCGCCTGGGAAACATGCAGAGAAGTCCAAGATAGTGTTTTTTAGACTGGCTGCCACGAGCTGAATCGAATGCAGCCAAGAGCGAGCGTCTAGGACTTACGGTTCAGGAGTTATTCACAGAAACATGGTTCTTTTACTGCCAGCCGCGAAAGCGAAAATAACCAAGATCGAGC
The DNA here is from genome assembly GCF_050947455.1 of Rhinoderma darwinii. Taxonomy (NCBI): domain Eukaryota; kingdom Metazoa; phylum Chordata; class Amphibia; order Anura; family Rhinodermatidae; genus Rhinoderma; species Rhinoderma darwinii. The sequence continues at coordinate 16,066 of NW_027462970.1, forward strand.
GTCTAGGATTTACTTGTCAATAACTCGCCTGGGAAACATCCAGAGAAGTCAAACACAGTGCTCCTATACTAAATGCCAGTCGTTGAGACGAATGCCGCCAAGATCGAGCGTCTAGGACTTACGGTTCAGGAGTTATTCACAGAAACATGGTTCTGAACATGCTGCCAATTTCTCGTCTGGGAAACATGCAGAGAAGTCCAAGATAGTGTTTTTTAGACTGGCTGCCACGAGCTGAATCGAATGCAGCCAAGAGCGAGCGTCTAGGACTTACGGTTCAGGAGTTATTCACAGAAACATGGTTCTGAACATGCTGCCAATTGCTCGCCTGGGAAACATGCAGAGAAGTCCAAGATAGTGTTTTTTAGACTGGCTGCCACGAGCTGAATCGAATGCAGCCAAGAGCGAGCGTCTAGGACTTACGGTTCAGGAGTTATTCACAGAAACATGGTTCTTTTACTGCCAGCCGCGAAAGCGAAAATAACCAAGATCGAGCGTCTAGGATTTACTTGTCAATAACTCGCCTGGGAAACATCCAGAGAAGTCAAACACAGTGCTCCTATACTAAATGCCAGGCGTTGAGACGAATGCCGCCAAGATCGAGCGTCTAGGACTTACGGTTCAGGAGTTATTCACAGAAACATGGTTCTGAACATGCTGCCAATTTCTCGTCTGGGAAACATGCAGAGAAGTCCAAGATAGTGTTTTTTAGACTGGCTGCCACGAGCTGAATCGAATGCAGCCAAGAGCGAGCGTCTAGGACTTACGGTTCAGGAGTTATTCACAGAAACATGGTTCTTTTACTGCCAGCCGCGAAAGCGAAAATAACCAAGATCGAGCGTCTAGGATTTACTTGTCAATAACTCGCCTGGGAAACATCCAGAGAAGTCAAACACAGTGCTCCTATACTAATTGCCAGGCGCTGAGACGAATGCCGCCAAGATCGAGCGTCTAGGACTTACGGTTCAGGAGTTATTCACAGAAACATGGTTCTGAACATGCTGCCAATTTCTCGCCTGGGAAACATGCAGAGAAGTCCAAGATAGTGTTTTTTAGACTGGCTGCCACGAGCTGAATCGAATGCAGCCAAGAGCGAGCGTCTAGGACTTACGGTTCAGGAGTTATTCACAGAAACATGGTTCTGAACATGCTGCCAATTTCTCGCCTGGGAAACATGCAGAGAAGTCCAAGATAGTGTTTTTTAGACTGGCTGCCACGAGCTGAATCGAATGCAGCCAAGAGCGAGCGTCTAGGACTTACGGTTCAGGAGTTATTCACAGAAACATGGTTCTTTTACTGCCAGCCGCGAAAGCGAAAATAACCAAGATCGAGCGTCTAGGATTTACTTGTCAATAACTCGCCTGGGAAACATCCAGAGAAGTCAAACACAGTGCTCCTATACTAATTGCCAGGCGCTGAGACGAATGCCGCCAAGATCGAGCGTCTAGGACTTACGGTTCAGGAGTTATTCACAGAAACATGGTTCTGAACATGCTGCCAATTTCTCGCCTGGGAAACATGCAGAGAAGTCCAAGATAGTGTTTTTTAGACTGGCTGCCACGAGCTGAATCGAATGCAGCCAAGAGCGAGCGTCTAGGACTTACGGTTCAGGAGTTATTCACAGAAACATGGTTCTTTTACTGCCAGCCGCGAAAGCGAAAATAACCAAGATCGAGCGTCTAGGATTTACTTGTCAATAACTCGCCTGGGAAACATCCAGAGAAGTCAAACACAGTGCTCCTATACTAATTGCCAGGCGCTGAGACGAATGCCGCCAAGATCGAGCGTCTAGGACTTACGGTTCAGGAGTTATTCACAGAAACATGGTTCTGAACATGCTGCCAATTTCTCGCCTGGGAAACATGCAGAGAAGTCCAAGATAGTGTTTTTTAGACTGGCTGCCACGAGCTGAATCGAATGCAGCCAAGAGCGAGCGTCTAGGACTTACGGTTCAGGAGTTATTCACAGAAACATGGTTCTGAACATGCTGCCAATTGCTCGCCTGGGAAACATGCAGAGAAGTCCAAGATAGTGTTTTTTAGACTGGCTGCCACGAGCTGAATCGAATGCAGCCAAGAGCGAGCGTCTAGGACTTACGGTTCAGGAGTTATTCACAGAAACATGGTTCTGAACATGCTGCCAATTTCTCGCCTGGGAAACATGCAGAGAAGTCCAAGATAGTGTTTTTTAGACTGGCTGCCACGAGCTGAATCGAATGCAGCCAAGAGCGAGCGTCTAGGACTTACGGTTCAGGAGTTATTCACAGAAACATGGTTCTTTTACTGCCAGCCGCGAAAGCGAAAATAACCAAGATCGAGCGTCTAGGATTTACTTGTCAATAACTCGCCTGGGAAACATCCAGAGAAGTCAAACACAGTGCTCCTATACTAATTGCCAGGCGCTGAGACGAATGCCGCCAAGATCGAGCGTCTAGGACTTACGGTTCAGGAGTTATTCACAGAAACATGGTTCTGAACATGCTGCCAATTTCTCGCCTGGGAAACATGCAGAGAAGTCCAAGATAGTGTTTTTTAGACTGGCTGCCACGAGCTGAATCGAATGCAGCCAAGAGCGAGCGTCTAGGACTTACGGTTCAGGAGTTATTCACAGAAACATGGTTCTGAACATGCTGCCAATTGCTCGCCTGGGAAACATGCAGAGAAGTCCAAGATAGTGTTTTTTAGACTGGCTGCCACGAGCTGAATCGAATGCAGCCAAGAGCGAGCGTCTAGGACTTACGGTTCAGGAGTTATTCACAGAAACATGGTTCTTTTACTGCCAGCCGCGAAAGCGAAAATAACCAAGATCGAGCGTCTAGGATTTACTTGTCAATAACTCGCCTGGGAAACATCCAGAGAAGTCAAACACAGTGCTCCTATACTAATTGCCAGGCGCTGAGACGAATGCCGCCAAGATCGAGCGTCTAGGACTTACGGTTCAGGAGTTATTCACAGAAACATGGTTCTGAACATGCTGCCAATTTCTCGCCTGGGAAACATGCAGAGAAGTCCAAGATAGTGTTTTTTAGACTGGCTGCCACGAGCTGAATCGAATGCAGCCAAGAGCGAGCGTCTAGGACTTACGGTTCAGGAGTTATTCACAGAAACATGGTTCTGAACATGCTGCCAATTGCTCGCCTGGGAAACATGCAGAGAAGTCCGAGATAGTGTTTTTTAGACTGGCTGCCACGAGCTGAATCGAATGCAGCCAAGAGCGAGCGTCTAGGACTTACGGTTCAGGAGTTATTCACAGAAACATGGTTCTGAACATGCTGCCAATTGCTCGCCTGGGAAACATGCAGAGAAGTCCAAGATAGTGTTTTTTAGACTGGCTGCCACGAGCTGAATCGAATGCAGCCAAGAGCGAGCGTCTAGGACTTACGGTTCAGGAGTTATTCACAGAAACATGGTTCTTTTACTGCCAGCCGCGAAAGCGAAAATAACCAAGATCGAGCGTCTAGGATTTACTTGTCAATAACTCGCCTGGGAAACATCCAGAGAAGTCAAACACAGTGCTCCTATACTAATTGCCAGGCGCTGAGACGAATGCCGCCAAGATCGAGCGTCTAGGACTTACGGTTCAGGAGTTATTCACAGAAACATGGTTCTGAACATGCTGCCAATTTCTCGCCTGGGAAACATGCAGAGAAGTCCAAGATAGTGTTTTTTAGACTGGCTGCCACGAGCTGAATCGAATGCAGCCAAGAGCGAGCGTCTAGGACTTACGGTTCAGGAGTTATTCACAGAAACATGGTTCTGAACATGCTGCCAATTGCTCGCCTGGGAAACATGCAGAGAAGTCCGAGATAGTGTTTTTTAGACTGGCTGCCACGAGCTGAATCGAATGCAGCCAAGAGCGAGCGTCTAGGACTTACGGTTCAGGAGTTATTCACAGAAACATGGTTCTGAACATGCTGCCAATTGCTCGCCTGGGAAACATGCAGAGAAGTCCAAGATAGTGTTTTTTAGACTGGCTGCCACGAGCTGAATCGAATGCAGCCAAGAGCGAGCGTCTAGGACTTACGGTTCAGGAGTTATTCACAGAAACATGGTTTTTTTACTGCCAGCCGCGAAAGCGAAAATAACCAAGATCGAGCGTCTAGGATTTACTTGTCAATAACTCGCCTGGGAAACATCCAGAGAAGTCAAACACAGTGCTCCTATACTAATTGCCAGGCGCTGAGACGAATGCCGCCAAGATCGAGCGTCTAGGACTTACGGTTCAGGAGTTATTCACAGAAACATGGTTCTGAACATGCTGCCAATTGCTCGCCTGGGAAACATGCAGAGAAGTCCAAGATAGTGTTTTTTAGACTGGCTGCCACGAGCTGAATCGAATGCAGCCAAGAGCGAGCGTCTAGGACTTACGGTTCAGGAGTTATTCACAGAAACATGGTTCTGAACATGCTGCCAATTGCTCGCCTGGGAAACATGCAGAGAAGTCCAAGATAGTGTTTTTTAGACTGGCTGCCACGAGCTGAATCGAATGCAGCCAAGAGCGAGCGTCTAGGACTTACGGTTCAGGAGTTATTCACAGAAACATGGTTCTTTTACTGCCAGCCGCGAAAGCGAAAATAACCAAGATCGAGCGTCTAGGATTTACTTGTCAATAACTCGCCTGGGAAACATCCAGAGAAGTCAAACACAGTGCTCCTATACTAATTGCCAGGCGCTGAGACGAATGCCGCCAAGATCGAGCGTCTAGGACTTACGGTTCAGGAGTTATTCACAGAAACATGGTTCTGAACATGCTGCCAATTTCTCGCCTGGGAAACATGCAGAGAAGTCCAAGATAGTGTTTTTTAGACTGGCTGCCACGAGCTGAATCGAATGCAGCCAAGAGCGAGCGTCTAGGACTTACGGTTCAGGAGTTATTCACAGAAACATGGTTCTGAACATGCTGCCAATTTCTCGCCTGGGAAACATGCAGAGAAGTCCAAGATAGTGTTTTTTAGACTGGCTGCCACGAGCTGAATCGAATGCAGCCAAGAGCGAGCGTCTAGGACTTACGGTTCAGGAGTTATTCACAGAAACATGGTTCTGAACATGCTGCCAATTGCTCGCCTGGGAAACATGCAGAGAAGTCCAAGATAGTGTTTTTAGACTGGCTGCCACGAGCTGAATCGAATGCAGCCAAGAGCGAGCGTCTAGGACTTACGGTTCAGGAGTTATTCACAGAAACATGGTTTTTTACTGCCAGCCGCGAAAGCGAAAATAACCAAGATCGAGCGTCTAGGATTTACTTGTCAATAACTCGCCTGGGAAACATCCAGAGAAGTCAAACACAGTGCTCCTATACTAATTGCCAGGCGCTGAGACGAATGCCGCCAAGATCGAGCGTCTAGGACTTACGGTTCAGGAGTTATTCACAGAAACATGGTTCTGAACATGCTGCCAATTGCTCGCCTGGGAAACATGCAGAGAAGTCCAAGATAGTGTTTTTTAGACTGGCTGCCACGAGCTGAATCGAATGCAGCCAAGAGCGAGCGTCTAGGACTTACGGTTCAGGAGTTATTCACAGAAACATGGTTCTGAACATGCTGCCAATTGCTCGCCTGGGAAACATGCAGAGAAGTCCAAGATAGTGTTTTTTAGACTGGCTGCCACGAGCTGAATCGAATGCAGCCAAGAGCGAGCGTCTAGGACTTACGGTTCAGGAGTTATTCACAGAAACATGGTTTTTTTACTGCCAGCCGCGAAAGCGAAAATAACCAAGATCGAGCGTCTAGGATTTACTTGTCAATAACTCGCCTGGGAAACATCCAGAGAAGTCAAACACAGTGCTCCTATACTAATTGCCAGGCGCTGAGACGAATGCCGCCAAGATCGAGCGTCTAGGACTTACGGTTCAGGAGTTATTCACAGAAACATGGTTCTGAACATGCTGCCAATTTCTCGTCTGGGAAACATGCAGAGAAGTCCAAGATAGTGTTTTTTAGACTGGCTGCCACGAGCTGAATCGAATGCAGCCAAGAGCGAGCGTCTAGGACTTACGGTTCAGGAGTTATTCACAGAAACATGGTTCTGAACATGCTGCCAATTTCTCGCCTGGGAAACATGCAGAGAAGTCCAAGATAGTGTTTTTTAGACTGGCTGCCACGAGCTGAATCGAATGCAGCCAAGAGCGAGCGTCTAGGACTTACGGTTCAGGAGTTATTCACAGAAACATGGTTCTGAACATGCTGCCAATTGCTCGCCTGGGAAACATGCAGAGAAGTCCAAGATAGTGTTTTTTAGACTGGCTGCCACGAGCTGAATCGAATGCAGCCAAGAGCGAGCGTCTAGGACTTACGGTTCAGGAGTTATTCACAGAAACATGGTTCTTTTACTGCCAGCCGCGAAAGCGAAAATAACCAAGATCGAGCGTCTAGGATTTACTTGTCAATAACTCGCCTGGGAAACATCCAGAGAAGTCAAACACAGTGCTCCTATACTAATTGCCAGGCGCTGAGACGAATGCCGCCAAGATCGAGCGTCTAGGACTTACGGTTCAGGAGTTATTCACAGAAACATGGTTCTGAACATGCTGCCAATTTCTCGCCTGGGAAACATGCAGAGAAGTCCAAGATAGTGTTTTTTAGACTGGCTGCCACGAGCTGAATCGAATGCAGCCAAGAGCGAGCGTCTAGGACTTACGGTTCAGGAGTTATTCACAGAAATATGGTTCTGAACATGCTGCCAATTGCTCGCCTGGGAAACATGCAGAGAAGTCCAAGATAGTGTTTTTTAGACTGGCTGCCACGAGCTGAATCGAATGCAGCCAAGAGCGAGCGTCTAGGACTTACGGTTCAGGAGTTATTCACAGAAACATGGTTCTGAACATGCTGCCAATTTCTCGCCTGGGAAACATGCAGAGAAGTCCAAGATAGTGTTTTTTAGACT
>NW_027462971.1:0-23468 GCF_050947455.1 Rhinoderma darwinii
CGGCATTCATCTCAGCGCCTGGCAATTAGTATAGAAGCACTGTCTTTGACTTCTCTGGATGTTTCCCAGGCGAGCTATTGGCAGCATGTTCAGAACCACTGTTTCCGAGGCTAATTCTTGAACCGTAAGTCATAGACGCTCGATCTTGGCGGCATTCGTCTCAGCGCCTGGCAATTAGTATAGAAGCACTGTTTCCCACTGTTTCTGAGGCTAATTCTTGAACCGTAAGTCATAGACGCTAGATCTTGGCGGCATTCGTCTCAGCGCCTGGCAATTAGTATAGAAGCACTGTCTTTGACTTCTCTGGATGTTTCCCAGGCGAGCTATTGACAAGTAAATCCTAGACGCTCGATCTTGGTTATTTTCGCTTTCGCGGCTGGCAGCAAAGTTCAGAACCATGTTTCTGTGAATAACTCTTGAACCGTAAGTCACAGACGCTCGCTCTTGGCTGCATTCGTTTCAGCTCGTGGCAGCCCGTCTAAAAAACACTATCTTGGACTTCTCTGGATGTTTCCCAGGCGAGCTATTGGCAGCATGTTCAGAACCACTGTTTCTGAGGCTAATTCTTGAACCGTAAGTCTTAGACGCTCGAGCTTGGCGGCATTCGTCTCAGCGCCTGGCAATTAGTATAGAAGCACTGTTTCCCACTGTTTCTGAGGCTAATTCTTGAACCGTAAGTCATAGACGCTAGATCTTGGCGGCATTCGTCTCAGCGCCTGGCAATTAGTATAGAAGCACTGTCTTTGACTTCTCTGGATGTTTCCCAGGCGAGCTATTGACAAGTAAATCCTAGACGCTCGATCTTGGTTATTTTCGCTTTCGCGGCTGGCAGCAAAGTTCAGAACCATGTTTCTGTGAATAACTCTTGAACCGTAAGTCACAGACGCTCGCTATTGGCTGCATTCGTTTCAGCTCGTGGCAGCCCGTCTAAAAAACACTATCTTGGACTTCTCTGGATGTTTCCCAGGCGAGCAATTGGCAGCATGTTCAGAACCACTGTTTCTGAGGCTAATTCTTGAACCGTAAGTCATAGACGCTCGATCTTGGCGGCATTCGTCTCAGCGCCTGGCAATTAGTATAGAAGCACTGTTTCCCACTGTTTCTGAGGCTAATTCTTGAACCGTAAGTCATAGACGCTAGATCTTCGCGGCATTCGTCTCAGCGCCTGGCAATTAGTATAGAAGCACTGTCTTTGACTTCTCTGGATGTTTCCCAGGCGAGCTATTGACAAGTAAATCCTAGACGCTCGATCTTGGTTATTTTCGCTTTCGCGGCTGGCAGCAAAGTTCAGAACCATGTTTCTGTGAATAACTCTTGAACCGTAAGTCACAGACGCTCGCTCTTGGCTGCATTCGTTTCAGCTCGTGGCAGCCCGTCTAAAAAATACTATCTTGGACTTCTCTGGATGTTTCCCAGGCGAGCTATTGGCAGCATGTTCAGAACCACTGTTTCTGAGGCTAATTCTTGAACCGTAAGTCTTAGACGCTCGATCTTGGCGCCATTCGTCTCAGCGCCTGGCAATTAGTATAGAAGCACTGTTTCCCACTGTTTCTGAGGCTAATTCTTGAACCGTAAGTCATAGACGCTCGATCTTGGCGGCATTCGTCTCAGCGCCTGGCAATTAGTATAGAAGCACTGTCTTTGACTTCTCTGGATGTTTCCCAGGCGAGCTATTGACAAGTAAATCCTAGACGCTCGATCTTGGTTATTTTCGCTTTCGCGGCTGGCAGCAAAGTTCAGAACCATGTTTCTGTGAATAACTCTTGAACCGTAAGTCACAGACGCTCGCTCTTGGCTGCATTCGTTTCAGCTCGTGGCAGCCCGTCTAAAAAACACTATCTTGGACTTCTCTGGATGTTTCCCAGGCGAGCTATTGGCAGCATGTTCAGAACCACTGTTTCTGAGGCTAATTCTTGAACCGTAAGTCATAGACGCTCGATCTTGGCGGCATTCGTCTCAGCGCCTGGCAATAAGTATAGAAGCACTATTTCCCACTGTTTCTGAGGCTAATTCTTGAACCGTAAGTCATAGACGCTCGCTCTTGGCTGCATTCGTTTCAGCTCGTGACAGCCCGTCTAAAAAACACTATCTTGGACTTCTCTGGATGTTTCCCAGGCGAGCTATTGGCAGCATGTTCAGAACCACTGTTTCTGAGGCTAATTCTTGAACCGTAAGTCATAGACGCTCGATCTTGGCGGCATTCGTCTCAGCGCCTGGCAATAAGTATAGAAGCACTATTTCCCACTGTTTCTGAGGCTAATTCTTGAACCGTAAGTAATAGACGCTAGATCTTGGCGGCATTCATCTCAGCGCCTGGCAATTAGTATAGAAGCACTGTCTTTGACTTCTCTGGATGTTTCCCAGGCGAGCTATTGGCAGCATGTTCAGAACCACTGTTTCCGAGGCTAATTCTTGAACCGTAAGTCATAGACGCTCGATCTTGGCGGCATTCGTCTCAGCGCCTGGCAATTAGTATAGAAGCACTGTTTCCCACTGTTTCTGAGGCTAATTCTTGAACCGTAAGTCATAGACGCTAGATCTTGGCGGCATTCGTCTCAGCGCCTGGCAATTAGTATAGAAGCACTGTCTTTGACTTCTCTGGATGTTTCCCAGGCGAGCTATTGACAAGTAAATCCTAGACGCTCGATCTTGGTTATTTTCGCTTTCGCGGCTGGCAGCAAAGTTCAGAACCATGTTTCTGTGAATAACTCTTGAACCGTAAGTCACAGACGCTCGCTCTTGGCTGCATTCGTTTCAGCTCGTGGCAGCCCGTCTAAAAAACACTATCTTGGACTTCTCTGGATGTTTCCCAGGCGAGCTATTGGCAGCATGTTCAGAACCACTGTTTCTGAGGCTAATTCTTGAACCGTAAGTCTTAGACGCTCGAGCTTGGCGGCATTCGTCTCAGCGCCTGGCAATTAGTATAGAAGCACTGTTTCCCACTGTTTCTGAGGCTAATTCTTGAACCGTAAGTCATAGACGCTAGATCTTGGCGGCATTCGTCTCAGCGCCTGGCAATTAGTATAGAAGCACTGTCTTTGACTTCTCTGGATGTTTCCCAGGCGAGCTATTGACAAGTAAATCCTAGACGCTCGATCTTGGTTATTTTCGCTTTCGCGGCTGGCAGCAAAGTTCAGAACCATGTTTCTGTGAATAACTCTTGAACCGTAAGTCACAGACGCTCGCTATTGGCTGCATTCGTTTCAGCTCGTGGCAGCCCGTCTAAAAAACACTATCTTGGACTTCTCTGGATGTTTCCCAGGCGAGCAATTGGCAGCATGTTCAGAACCACTGTTTCTGAGGCTAATTCTTGAACCGTAAGTCATAGACGCTCGATCTTGGCGGCATTCGTCTCAGCGCCTGGCAATTAGTATAGAAGCACTGTTTCCCACTGTTTCTGAGGCTAATTCTTGAACCGTAAGTCATAGACGCTAGATCTTCGCGGCATTCGTCTCAGCGCCTGGCAATTAGTATAGAAGCACTGTCTTTGACTTCTCTGGATGTTTCCCAGGCGAGCTATTGACAAGTAAATCCTAGACGCTCGATCTTGGTTATTTTCGCTTTCGCGGCTGGCAGCAAAGTTCAGAACCATGTTTCTGTGAATAACTCTTGAACCGTAAGTCACAGACGCTCGCTCTTGGCTGCATTCGTTTCAGCTCGTGGCAGCCCGTCTAAAAAATACTATCTTGGACTTCTCTGGATGTTTCCCAGGCGAGCTATTGGCAGCATGTTCAGAACCACTGTTTCTGAGGCTAATTCTTGAACCGTAAGTCTTAGACGCTCGATCTTGGCGCCATTCGTCTCAGCGCCTGGCAATTAGTATAGAAGCACTGTTTCCCACTGTTTCTGAGGCTAATTCTTGAACCGTAAGTCATAGACGCTAGATCTTGGCGGCATTCGTCTCAGCGCCTGGCAATTAGTATAGAAGCACTGTTTCCCACTGTTTCTGAGGCTAATTCTTGAACCGTAAGTCATAGACGCTAGATCTTGGCGGCATTCATCTCAGCGCCTGGCAATTAGTATAGAAGCACTGTCTTTGACTTCTCTGGATGTTTCCCAGGCGAGCTATTGACAAGTAAATCCTAGACGCTCGATCTTGGTTATTTTCGCTTTCGCGGCTGGCAGCAAAGTTCAGAACCATGTTTCTGTGAATAACTCTTGAACCGTAAGTCACAGACGCTCGCTCTTGGCTGCATTCGTTTCAGCTCGTGGCAGCCCGTCTAAAAAACACTATCTTGGACTTCTCTGGATGTTTCCCAGGCGAGCAATTGGCAGCATGTTCAGAACCACTGTTTCTGAGGCTAATTCTTGAACCGTAAGTCATAGACGCTCGATCTTGGCGGCATTCGTCTCAGCGCCTGGCAATTAGTATAGAAGCACTGTTTCCCACTGTTTCTGAGGCTAATTCTTGAACCGTAAGTCATAGACGCTAGATCTTGGCGGCATTCATCTCAGCGCCTGGCAATTAGTATAGAAGCACTGTCTTTGACTTCTCTGGATGTTTCCCAGGCGAGCTATTGACAAGTAAATCCTAGACGCTCGATCTTGGTTATTTTCGCTTTCGCGGCTGGCAGCAAAGTTCAGAACCATGTTTCTGTGAATAACTCTTGAACCGTAAGTCACAGACGCTCGCTATTGGCTGCATTCGTTTCAGCTCGTGGCAGCCCGTCTAAAAAACACTATCTTGGACTTCTCTGGATGTTTCCCAGGCGAGCAATTGGCAGCATGTTCAGAACCACTGTTTCTGAGGCTAATTCTTGAACCGTAAGTCATAGACGCTCGATCTTGGCGGCATTCGTCTCAGCGCCTGGCAATTAGTATAGAAGCACTGTTTCCCACTGTTTCTGAGGCTAATTCTTGAACCGTAAGTCATAGACGCTAGATCTTCGCGGCATTCGTCTCAGCGCCTGGCAATTAGTATAGAAGCACTGTCTTTGACTTCTCTGGATGTTTCCCAGGCGAGCTATTGACAAGTAAATCCTAGACGCTCGATCTTGGTTATTTTCGCTTTCGCGGCTGGCAGCAAAGTTCAGAACCATGTTTCTGTGAATAACTCTTGAACCGTAAGTCACAGACGCTCGCTCTTGGCTGCATTCGTTTCAGCTCGTGGCAGCCCGTCTAAAAAATACTATCTTGGACTTCTCTGGATGTTTCCCAGGCGAGCTATTGGCAGCATGTTCAGAACCACTGTTTCTGAGGCTAATTCTTGAACCGTAAGTCTTAGACGCTCGATCTTGGCGCCATTCGTCTCAGCGCCTGGCAATTAGTATAGAAGCACTGTTTCCCACTGTTTCTGAGGCTAATTCTTGAACCGTAAGTCATAGACGCTAGATCTTGGCGGCATTCGTCTCAGCGCCTGGCAATTAGTATAGAAGCACTGTTTCCCACTGTTTCTGAGGCTAATTCTTGAACCGTAAGTCATAGACGCTAGATCTTGGCGGCATTCATCTCAGCGCCTGGCAATTAGTATAGAAGCACTGTCTTTGACTTCTCTGGATGTTTCCCAGGCGAGCTATTGACAAGTAAATCCTAGACGCTCGATCTTGGTTATTTTCGCTTTCGCGGCTGGCAGCAAAGTTCAGAACCATGTTTCTGTGAATAACTCTTGAACCGTAAGTCACAGACGCTCGCTCTTGGCTGCATTCGTTTCAGCTCGTGGCAGCCCGTCTAAAAAACACTATCTTGGACTTGTCTGGATGTTTCCCAGGCGAGCTATTGGCAGCATGTTCAGAACCACTGTTTCTGAGGCTAATTCTTGAACCGTAAGTCATAGACGCTCGATCTTGGCGGCATTCGTCTCAGCGCCTGGCAATTAGTATAGAAGCACTGTCTTTGACTTCTCTGGATGTTTCCCAGGCGAGCTATTGACAAGTAAATCCTAGACGCTCGATCTTGGTTATTTTCGCTTTCGCGGCTGGCAGCAAAGTTCAGAACCATGTTTCTGTGAATAACTCTTGAACCGTAAGTCACAGACGCTCGCTCTTGGCTGCATTCGTTTCAGCTCGTGGCAGCCCGTCTAAAAAACACTATCTTGGACTTCTCTGGATGTTTCCCAGGCGAGCTATTGGCAGCATGTTCAGAACCACTGTTTCTGAGGCTAATTCTTGAACCGTAAGTCTTAGACGCTCGATCTTGGCGCCATTCGTCTCAGCGCCTGGCAATTAGTATAGAAGCACTGTTTCCCACTGTTTCTGAGGCTAATTCTTGAACCGTAAGTCATAGACGCTAGATCTTGGCGGCATTCGTCTCAGCGCCTGGCAATTAGTATAGAAGCACTGTCTTTGACTTCTCTGGATGTTTCCCAGGCGAGCTATTGACAAGTAAATCCTAGACGCTCGATCTTGGTTATTTTCGCTTTCGCGGCTGGCAGCAAAGTTCAGAACCATGTTTCTGTGAATAACTCTTGAACCGTAAGTCACAGACGCTCGCTCTTGGCTGCATTCGTTTCAGCTCGTGACAGCCCGTCTAAAAAACACTATCTTGGACTTCTCTGGATGTTTCCCAGGCGAGCTATTGGCAGCATGTTCAGAACCACTGTTTCTGAGGCTAATTCTTGAACCGTAAGTCATAGACGCTCGATCTTGGCGGCATTCGTCTCAGCGCCTGGCAATTAGTATAGAAGCACTGTTTCCCACTGTTTCTGAGGCTAATTCTTGAACCGTAAGTCATAGACGCTAGATCTTGGCGGCATTCGTCTCAGCGCCTGGCAATTAGTATAGAAGCACTGTCTTTGACTTCTCTGGATGTTTCCCAGGCGAGCTATTGACAAGTAAATCCTAGACGCTCGATCTTGGTTATTTTCGCTTTCGCGGCTGGCAGCAAAGTTCAGAACCATGTTTCTGTGAATAACTCTTGAACCGTAAGTCACAGACGCTCGCTCTTGGCTGCATTCGTTTCAGCTCGTGGCAGCCCGTCTAAAAAACACTATCTTGGACTTCTCTGGATGTTTCCCAGGCGAGCTATTGGCAGCATGTTCAGAACCACTGTTTCTGAGGCTAATTCTTGAACCGTAAGTCTTAGACGCTCGAGCTTGGCGGCATTCGTCTCAGCGCCTGGCAATTAGTATAGAAGCACTGTTTCCCACTGTTTCTGAGGCTAATTCTTGAACCGTAAGTCATAGACGCTAGATCTTGGCGGCATTCGTCTCAGCGCCTGGCAATTAGTATAGAAGCACTGTCTTTGACTTCTCTGGATGTTTCCCAGGCGAGCAATTGGCAGCATGTTCAGAACCACTGTTTCTGAGGCTAATTCTTGAACCGTAAGTCATAGACGCTCGATCTTGGCGGCATTCGTCTCAGCGCCTGGCAATTAGTATAGAAGCACTGTTTCCCACTGTTTCTGAGGCTAATTCTTGAACCGTAAGTCATAGACGCTAGATCTTCGCGGCATTCGTCTCAGCGCCTGGCAATTAGTATAGAAGCACTGTCTTTGACTTCTCTGGATGTTTCCCAGGCGAGCTATTGACAAGTAAATCCTAGACGCTCGATCTTGGTTATTTTCGCTTTCGCGGCTGGCAGCAAAGTTCAGAACCATGTTTCTGTGAATAACTCTTGAACCGTAAGTCACAGACGCTCGCTCTTGGCTGCATTCGTTTCAGCTCGTGGCAGCCCGTCTAAAAAATACTATCTTGGACTTCTCTGGATGTTTCCCAGGCGAGCTATTGGCAGCATGTTCAGAACCACTGTTTCTGAGGCTAATTCTTGAACCGTAAGTCTTAGACGCTCGATCTTGGCGCCATTCGTCTCAGCGCCTGGCAATTAGTATAGAAGCACTGTTTCCCACTGTTTCTGAGGCTAATTCTTGAACCGTAAGTCATAGACGCTAGATCTTGGCGGCATTCGTCTCAGCGCCTGGCAATTAGTATAGAAGCACTGTTTCCCACTGTTTCTGAGGCTAATTCTTGAACCGTAAGTCATAGACGCTAGATCTTGGCGGCATTCATCTCAGCGCCTGGCAATTAGTATAGAAGCACTGTCTTTGACTTCTCTGGATGTTTCCCAGGCGAGCTATTGACAAGTAAATCCTAGACGCTCGATCTTGGTTATTTTCGCTTTCGCGGCTGGCAGCAAAGTTCAGAACCATGTTTCTGTGAATAACTCTTGAACCGTAAGTCACAGACGCTCGCTCTTGGCTGCATTCGTTTCAGCTCGTGGCAGCCCGTCTAAAAAATACTATCTTGGACTTCTCTGGATGTTTCCCAGGCGAGCTATTGGCAGCATGTTCAGAACCACTGTTTCTGAGGCTAATTCTTGAACCGTAAGTCTTAGACGCTCGATCTTGGCGCCATTCGTCTCAGCGCCTGGCAATTAGTATAGAAGCACTGTTTCCCACTGTTTCTGAGGCTAATTCTTGAACCGTAAGTCATAGACGCTAGATCTTGGCGGCATTCGTCTCAGCGCCTGGCAATTAGTATAGAAGCACTGTTTCCCACTGTTTCTGAGGCTAATTCTTGAACCGTAAGTCATAGACGCTAGATCTTGGCGGCATTCATCTCAGCGCCTGGCAATTAGTATAGAAGCACTGTCTTTGACTTCTCTGGATGTTTCCCAGGCGAGCTATTGACAAGTAAATCCTAGACGCTCGATCTTGGTTATTTTCGCTTTCGCGGCTGGCAGCAAAGTTCAGAACCATGTTTCTGTGAATAACTCTTGAACCGTAAGTCACAGACGCTCGCTCTTGGCTGCATTCGTTTCAGCTCGTGGCAGCCCGTCTAAAAAACACTATCTTGGACTTGTCTGGATGTTTCCCAGGCGAGCTATTGGCAGCATGTTCAGAACCACTGTTTCTGAGGCTAATTCTTGAACCGTAAGTCTTAGACGCTCGATCTTGGCGCCATTCGTCTCAGCGCCTGGCAATTAGTATAGAAGCACTGTTTCCCACTGTTTCTGAGGCTAATTCTTGAACCGTAAGTCATAGACGCTAGATCTTGGCGGCATTCGTCTCAGCGCCTGGCAATTAGTATAGAAGCACTGTCTTTGACTTCTCTGGATGTTTCCCAGGCGAGCTATTGACAAGTAAATCCTAGACGCTCGATCTTGGTTATTTTCGCTTTCGCGGCTGGCAGCAAAGTTCAGAACCATGTTTCTGTGAATAACTCTTGAACCGTAAGTCACAGACGCTCGCTCTTGGCTGCATTCGTTTCAGCTCGTGGCAGCCCGTCTAAAAAACACTATCTTGGACTTCTCTGGATGTTTCCCAGGCGAGCAATTGGCAGCATGTTCAGAACCACTGTTTCTGAGGCTAATTCTTGAACCGTAAGTCATAGACGCTCGATCTTGGCGGCATTCGTCTCAGCGCCTGGCAATTAGTATAGAAGCACTGTTTCCCACTGTTTCTGAGGCTAATTCTTGAACCGTAAGTCATAGACGCTAGATCTTGGCGGCATTCATCTCAGCGCCTGGCAATTAGTATAGAAGCACTGTCTTTGACTTCTCTGGATGTTTCCCAGGCGAGCTATTGACAAGTAAATCCTAGACGCTCGATCTTGGTTATTTTCGCTTTCGCGGCTGGCAGCAAAGTTCAGAACCATGTTTCTGTGAATAACTCTTGAACCGTAAGTCACAGACGCTCGCTATTGGCTGCATTCGTTTCAGCTCGTGGCAGCCCGTCTAAAAAACACTATCTTGGACTTCTCTGGATGTTTCCCAGGCGAGCAATTGGCAGCATGTTCAGAACCACTGTTTCTGAGGCTAATTCTTGAACCGTAAGTCATAGACGCTCGATCTTGGCGGCATTCGTCTCAGCGCCTGGCAATTAGTATAGAAGCACTGTTTCCCACTGTTTCTGAGGCTAATTCTTGAACCGTAAGTCATAGACGCTAGATCTTCGCGGCATTCGTCTCAGCGCCTGGCAATTAGTATAGAAGCACTGTCTTTGACTTCTCTGGATGTTTCCCAGGCGAGCTATTGACAAGTAAATCCTAGACGCTCGATCTTGGTTATTTTCGCTTTCGCGGCTGGCAGCAAAGTTCAGAACCATGTTTCTGTGAATAACTCTTGAACCGTAAGTCACAGACGCTCGCTCTTGGCTGCATTCGTTTCAGCTCGTGGCAGCCCGTCTAAAAAATACTATCTTGGACTTCTCTGGATGTTTCCCAGGCGAGCTATTGGCAGCATGTTCAGAACCACTGTTTCTGAGGCTAATTCTTGAACCGTAAGTCTTAGACGCTCGATCTTGGCGCCATTCGTCTCAGCGCCTGGCAATTAGTATAGAAGCACTGTTTCCCACTGTTTCTGAGGCTAATTCTTGAACCGTAAGTCATAGACGCTAGATCTTGGCGGCATTCGTCTCAGCGCCTGGCAATTAGTATAGAAGCACTGTTTCCCACTGTTTCTGAGGCTAATTCTTGAACCGTAAGTCATAGACGCTAGATCTTGGCGGCATTCATCTCAGCGCCTGGCAATTAGTATAGAAGCACTGTCTTTGACTTCTCTGGATGTTTCCCAGGCGAGCTATTGACAAGTAAATCCTAGACGCTCGATCTTGATTATTTTCGCTTTCGCGGCTGGCAGCAAAGTTCAGAACCATGTTTCTGTGAATAACTCTTGAACGGTAAGTCACAGACGCTCGCTCTTGGCTGCATTCGTTTCAGCTCGTGGCAGCCCATCTAAAAAACACTATCTTGGCCTTCTCTGGATGTTTCCCAGGCGAGCAATTGGCAGCATGTTCAGAACCACTGTTTCTGAGGCTAATTCTTGAACCGTAAGTCATAGACGCTCGATCTTGGCGGCATTCGTCTCAGCGCCTGGCAATTAGTATAGAAGCACTGTTTCCCACTGTTTCTGAGGCTAATTCTTGAACCGTAAGTCATAGACGCTAGATCTTCGCGGCATTCGTCTCAGCGCCTGGCAATTAGTATAGAAGCACTGTCTTTGACTTCTCTGGATGTTTCCCAGGCGAGCTATTGACAAGTAAATCCTAGACGCTCGATCTTGGTTATTTTCGCTTTCGCGGCTGGCAGCAAAGTTCAGAACCATGTTTCTGTGAATAACTCTTGAACCGTAAGTCACAGACGCTCGCTCTTGGCTGCATTCGTTTCAGCTCGTGGCAGCCCGTCTAAAAAATACTATCTTGGACTTCTCTGGATGTTTCCCAGGCGAGCTATTGGCAGCATGTTCAGAACCACTGTTTCTGAGGCTAATTCTTGAACCGTAAGTCTTAGACGCTCGATCTTGGCGCCATTCGTCTCAGCGCCTGGCAATTAGTATAGAAGCACTGTTTCCCACTGTTTCTGAGGCTAATTCTTGAACCGTAAGTCATAGACGCTAGATCTTGGCGGCATTCGTCTCAGCGCCTGGCAATTAGTATAGAAGCACTGTTTCCCACTGTTTCTGAGGCTAATTCTTGAACCGTAAGTCATAGACGCTAGATCTTGGCGGCATTCATCTCAGCGCCTGGCAATTAGTATAGAAGCACTGTCTTTGACTTCTCTGGATGTTTCCCAGGCGAGCTATTGACAAGTAAATCCTAGACGCTCGATCTTGGTTATTTTCGCTTTCGCGGCTGGCAGCAAAGTTCAGAACCATGTTTCTGTGAATAACTCTTGAACCGTAAGTCACAGACGCTCGCTCTTGGCTGTATTCGTTTCAGCTCGTGGCAGCCCGTCTAAAAAACATTATCTTGGACTTGTCTGGATGTTTCCCAGGCGAGCTATTGGCAGCATGTTCAGAACCACTGTTTCTGAGGCTAATTCTTGAACCGTAAGTCATAGACGCTCGATCTTGGCGGCATTCGTCTCAGCGCCTGGCAATTAGTATAGAAGCACTGTCTTTGACTTCTCTGGATGTTTCCCAGGCGAGCTATTGACAAGTAAATCCTAGACGCTCGATCTTGGTTATTTTCGCTTTCGCGGCTGGCAGCAAAGTTCAGAACCATGTTTCTGTGAATAACTCTTGAACCGTAAGTCACAGACGCTCGCTCTTGGCTGCATTCGTTTCAGCTCGTGGCAGCCCGTCTAAAAAACACTATCTTGGACTTCTCTGGATGTTTCCCAGGCGAGCAATTGGCAGCATGTTCAGAACCACTGTTTCTGAGGCTAATTCTTGAACCGTAAGTCATAGACGCTCGATCTTGGCGGCATTCGTCTCAGCGCCTGGCAATTAGTATAGAAGCACTGTTTCCCACTGTTTCTGAGGCTAATTCTTGAACCGTAAGTCATAGACGCTAGATCTTGGCGGCATTCATCTCAGCGCCTGGCAATTAGTATAGAAGCACTGTCTTTGACTTCTCTGGATGTTTCCCAGGCGAGCTATTGACAAGTAAATCCTAGACGCTCGATCTTGGTTATTTTCGCTTTCGCGGCTGGCAGCAAAGTTCAGAACCATGTTTCTGTGAATAACTCTTGAACCGTAAGTCACAGACGCTCGCTCTTGGCTGCATTCGTTTCAGCTCGTGGCAGCCCGTCTAAAAAACACTATCTTGGCCTTCTCTGGATGTTTCCCAGGCGAGCTATTGGCAGCATGTTCAGAACCACTGTTTCTGAGGCTAATTCTTGAACCGTAAGTCTTAGACGCTCGATCTTGGCGCCATTCGTCTCAGCGCCTGGCAATTAGTATAGAAGCACTGTTTCCCACTGTTTCTGAGGCTAATTCTTGAACCGTAAGTCATAGACGCTAGATCTTGGCAGCATTCATCTCAGCGCCTGGCAATTAGTATAGAAGCACTGTCTTTGACTTCTCTGGATGTTTCCCAGGCGAGCTATTGACAAGTAAATCCTAGACGCTCGATCTTGGTTATTTTCGCTTTCGCGGCTGGCAACAAAGTTCAGAACCATGTTTCTGTGAATAACTCTTGAACCGTAAGTCACAGACGCTCGCTCTTGGCTGCATTCGTTTCAGCTCGTGGCAGCCCGTCTAAAAAACACTATCTTGGCCTTCTCTGGATGTTTCCCAGGCGAGCTATTGGCAGCATGTTCAGAACCACTGTTTCTGAGGCTAATTCTTGAACCGTAAGTCTTAGACGCTCGATCTTGGCGCCATTCGTCTCAGCGCCTGGCAATTAGTATAGAAGCACTGTTTCCCACTGTTTCTGAGGCTAATTCTTGAACCGTAAGTCATAGACGCTAGATCTTGGCGGCATTCGTCTCAGCGCCTGGCAATTAGTATAGAAGCACTGTCTTTGACTTCTCTGGATGTTTCCCAGGCGAGCTATTGACAAGTAAATCCTAGACGCTCGATCTTGGTTATTTTCGCTTTCGCGGCTGGCATCAAAGTTCAGAACCATGTTATTGTGAATAACTCTTGAACCGTAAGTCACAGACGCTCGCTCTTGGCTGCATTCGTTTCAGCTCGTGGCAGCCCGTCTAAAAAACACTATCTTGGACTTCTCTGGATGTTTCCCAGGCGAGCAATTGGCAGCATGTTCAGAACCACTGTTTCTGAGGCTAATTCTTGAACCGTAAGTCATAGACGCTCGATCTTGGCGGCATTCGTCTCAGCGCCTGGCAATTAGTATAGAAGCACTGTTTCCCACTGTTTCTGAGGCTAATTCTTGAACCGTAAGTCATAGACGCTAGATCTTGGCGGCATTCATCTCAGCGCCTGGCAGTTAGTATAGAAGCACTGTCTTTGACTTCTCTGGATGTTTCCCAGGCGAGCTATTGACAAGTAAATCCTAGACGCTCGATCTTGGTTATTTTCGCTTTCGCGGCTGGCAGCAAAGTTCAGAACCATGTTTCTGTGAATAACTCTTGAACCGTAAGTCACAGACGCTCGCTCTTGGCTGCATTCGTTTCAGCTCGTGGCAGCCCGTCTAAAAAACACTATCTTGGCCTTCTCTGGATGTTTCCCAGGCGAGCAATTGGCAGCATGTTCAGAACCACTGTTTCTGAGGCTAATTCTTGAACCGTAAGTCATAGACGCTCGATCTTGGCGGCATTCGTCTCAGCGCCTGGCAATTAGTATAGAAGCACTGTTTCCCACTGTTTCTGAGGCTAATTCTTGAACCGTAAGTCATAGACGCTAGATCTTCGCGGCATTCGTCTCAGCGCCTGGCAATTAGTATGGAAGCACTGTCTTTGACTTCTCTGGATGTTTCCCAGGCGAGCTATTGACAAGTAAATCCTAGACGCTCGATCTTGGTTATTTTCGCTTTCGCGGCTGGCAGCAAAGTTCAGAACCATGTTTCTGTGAATAACTCTTGAACCGTAAGTCACAGACTCTCGCTCTTGGCTGCATTCGTTTCAGCTCGTGGCAGCCCGTCTAAAAAATACTATCTTGGATTTCTCTGGATCTTTCCCAGGCGAGCTATTGGCAGCATGTTCAGAACCACTGTTTCTGAGGCTAATTCTTGAACCGTAAGTCTTAGACGCTCGATCTTGGCGCCATTCGTCTCAGCGCCTGGCAATTAGTATAGAAGCACTGTTTCCCACTGTTTCTGAGGCTAATTCTTGAACCGTAAGTCATAGACGCTAGATCTTGGCGGCATTCGTCTCAGCGCCTGGCAATTAGTATAGAAGCACTGTTTCCCACTGTTTCTGAGGCTAATTCTTGAACCGTAAGTCATAGACGCTAGATCTTGGCGGCATTCATCTCAGCGCCTGGCAATTAGTATAGAAGCACTGTCTTTGACTTCTCTGGATGTTTCCCAGGCGAGCTATTGACAAGTAAATCCTAGACGCTCGATCTTGATTATTTTCGCTTTCGCGGCTGGCAGCAAAGTTCAGAACCATGTTTCTGTGAATAACTCTTGAACGGTAAGTCACAGACGCTCGCTCTTGGCTGCATTCGTTTCAGCTCGTGGCAGCCCATCTAAAAAACACTATCTTGGCCTTCTCTGGATGTTTCCCAGGCGAGCAATTGGCAGCATGTTCAGAACCACTGTTTCTGAGGCTAATTCTTGAACCGTAAGTCATAGACGCTCGATCTTGGCGGCATTCGTCTCAGCGCCTGGCAATTAGTATAGAAGCACTGTTTCCCACTGTTTCTGAGGCTAATTCTTGAACCGTAAGTCATAGACGCTAGATCTTCGCGGCATTCGTCTCAGCGCCTGGCAATTAGTATGGAAGCACTGTCTTTGACTTCTCTGGATGTTTCCCAGGCGAGCTATTGACAAGTAAATCCTAGACGCTCGATCTTGGTTATTTTCGCTTTCGCGGCTGGCAGCAAAGTTCAGAACCATGTTTCTGTGAATAACTCTTGAACCGTAAGTCACAGACTCTCGCTCTTGGCTGCATTCGTTTCAGCTCGTGGCAGCCCGTCTAAAAAATACTATCTTGGACTTCTCTGGATCTTTCCCAGGCGAGCTATTGGCAGCATGTTCAGAACCACTGTTTCTGAGGCTAATTCTTGAACCGTAAGTCTTAGACGCTCGATCTTGGCGCCATTCGTCTCAGCGCCTGGCAATTAGTATAGAAGCACTGTTTCCCGCTGTTTCTGAGGCTAATTCTTGAACCGTAAGTCATAGACGCTAGATCTTGGCGGCATTCGTCTCAGCGCCTGGCAATTAGTATAGAAGCACTGTTTCCCACTGTTTCTGAGGCTAATTCTTGAACCGTAAGTCATAGACGCTAGATCTTGGCGGCATTCATCTCAGCGCCTGGCAATTAGTATAGAAGCACTGTCTTTGACTTCTCTGGATGTTTCCCAGGCGAGCTATTGACAAGTAAATCCTAGACGCTCGATCTTGGTTATTTTCGCTTTCGCGGCTGGCAGCAAAGTTCAGAACCATGTTTCTGTGAATAACTCTTGAACCGTAAGTCACAGACGCTCGCTCTTGGCTGTATTCGTTTCAGCTCGTGGCAGCCCGTCTAAAAAACACTATCTTGGACTTGTCTGGATGTTTCCCAGACGAGCTATTGGCAGCATGTTCAGAACCACTGTTTCTGAGGCTAATTCTTGAACCGTAAGTCATAGACGCTCGATCTTGGCGGCATTCGTCTCAGCGCCTGGCAATTAGTATAGAAGCACTGTCTTTGACTTCTCTGGATGTTTCCCAGGCGAGCTATTGACAAGTAAATCCTAGACGCTCGATCTTGGTTATTTTCGCTTTCGCGGCTGGCAGCAAAGTTCAGAACCATGTTTCTGTGAATAACTCTTGAACCGTAAGTCACAGACGCTCGCTCTTGGCTGCATTCGTTTCAGCTCGTGGCAGCCCGTCTAAAAAACACTATCTTGGACTTCTCTGGATGTTTCCCAGGCGAGCAATTGGCAGCATGTTCAGAACCACTGTTTCTGAGGCTAATTCTTGAACCGTAAGTCATAGACGCTCGATCTTGGCGGCATTCGTCTCAGCGCCTGGCAATTAGTATAGAAGCACTGTTTCCCACTGTTTCTGAGGCTAATTCTTGAACCGTAAGTCATAGACGCTAGATCTTGGCGGCATTCATCTCAGCGCCTGGCAATTAGTATAGAAGCACTGTCTTTGACTTCTCTGGATGTTTCCCAGGCGAGCTATTGACAAGTAAATCCTAGACGCTCGATCTTGGTTATTTTCGCTTTCGCGGCTGGCAGCAAAGTTCAGAACCATGTTTCTGTGAATAACTCTTGAACCGTAAGTCACAGACGCTCGCTCTTGGCTGCATTCGTTTCAGCTCGTGGCAGCCCGTCTAAAAAACACTATCTTGGCCTTCTCTGGATGTTTCCCAGGCGAGCTATTGGCAGCATGTTCAGAACCACTGTTTCTGAGGCTAATTCTTGAACCGTAAGTCTTAGACGCTCGATCTTGGCGCCATTCGTCTCAGCGCCTGGCAATTAGTATAGAAGCACTGTTTCCCACTGTTTCTGAGGCTAATTCTTGAACCGTAAGTCATAGACGCTAGATCTTGGCAGCATTCATCTCAGCGCCTGGCAATTAGTATAGAAGCACTGTCTTTGACTTCTCTGGATGTTTCCCAGGCGAGCTATTGACAAGTAAATCCTAGACGCTCGATCTTGGTTATTTTCGCTTTCGCGGCTGGCAACAAAGTTCAGAACCATGTTTCTGTGAATAACTCTTGAACCGTAAGTCACAGACGCTCGCTCTTGGCTGCATTCGTTTCAGCTCGTGGCAGCCCGTCTAAAAAACACTATCTTGGCCTTCTCTGGATGTTTCCCAGGCGAGCTATTGGCAGCATGTTCAGAACCACTGTTTCTGAGGCTAATTCTTGAACCGTAAGTCTTAGACGCTCGATCTTGGCGCCATTCGTCTCAGCGCCTGGCAATTAGTATAGAAGCACTGTTTCCCACTGTTTCTGAGGCTAATTCTTGAACCGTAAGTCATAGACGCTAGATCTTGGCGGCATTCGTCTCAGCGCCTGGCAATTAGTATAGAAGCACTGTCTTTGACTTCTCTGGATGTTTCCCAGGCGAGCTATTGACAAGTAAATCCTAGACGCTCGATCTTGGTTATTTTCGCTTTCGCGGCTGGCATCAAAGTTCAGAACCATGTTATTGTGAATAACTCTTGAACCGTAAGTCACAGACGCTCGCTCTTGGCTGCATTCGTTTCAGCTCGTGGCAGCCCGTCTAAAAAACACTATCTTGGACTTCTCTGGATGTTTCCCAGGCGAGCTATTGGCAGCATGTTCAGAACCACTGTTTCTGAGGCTAATTCTTGAACCGTAAGTCATAGACGCTCGATCTTGGCGGCATTCGTCTCAGCGCCTGGCAATCAGTATAGAAGCACTATTTCCCATTGTTTCTGAGGCTAATTCTTGAACCGTAAGTCATAGACGCTAGATCTTGGCGGCATTCATCTCAGCGCCTGGCAATTAGTATAGAAGCACTGTCTTTGACTTCTCTGGATGTTTCCCAGGCGAGCTATTGACAAGTAAATCCTAGACGCTCGATCTTGGTTATTTTCGCTTTCGCGGCTGGCAGCAAAGTTCAGAACCATGTTTCTGTGAATAACTCTTGAACCGTAAGTCACAGACGCTCGCTCTTGGCTGCATTCGTTTCAGCTCGTGGCAGCCAGTCTAAAAAACACTATCTTGGACTTCTCTGGATGTTTCCCAGGCGAGCTATTGGCAGCATGTTCAGAACCACTGTTTCTGAGGCTAATTCTTGAACCGTAAGTCTTAGACGCTCGAGCTTGGCGGCATTCGTCTCAGCGCCTGGCAATTAGTATAGAAGCACTGTTTCCCACTGTTTCTGAGGCTAATTCTTGAACCGTAAGTCATAGACGCTAGATCTTGGCGGCATTCGTCTCAGCGCCTGGCAATTAGTATAGAAGCACTGTCTTTGACTTCTCTGGATGTTTCCCAGGCGAGCTATTGACAAGTAAATCCTAGACGCTCGATCTTGGTTATTTTCGCTTTCGCGGCTGGCAGCAAAGTTCAGAACCATGTTTCTGTGAATAACTCTTGAACCGTAAGTCACAGACGCTCGCTCTTGGCTGCATTCGTTTCAGCTCGTGGCAGCCCGTCTAAAAAACACTATCTTGGACTTCTCTGGATGTTTCCCAGGCGAGCAATTGGCAGCATGTTCAGAACCACTGTTTCTGAGGCTAATTCTTGAACCGTAAGTCATAGACGCTCGATCTTGGCGGCATTCGTCTCAGCGCCTGGCAATTAGTATAGAAGCACTGTTTCCCACTGTTTCTGAGGCTAATTCTTGAACCGTAAGTCATAGACGCTAGATCTTGGCGGCATTCATCTCAGCGCCTGGCAGTTAGTATAGAAGCACTGTCTTTGACTTCTCTGGATGTTTCCCAGGCGAGCTATTGACAAGTAAATCCTAGACGCTCGATCTTGGTTATTTTCGCTTTCGCGGCTGGCAGCAAAGTTCAGAACCATGTTTCTGTGAATAACTCTTGAACCGTAAGTCACAGACGCTCGCTCTTGGCTGCATTCGTTTCAGCTCGTGGCAGCCCGTCTAAAAAACACTATCTTGGCCTTCTCTGGATGTTTCCCAGGCGAGCAATTGGCAGCATGTTCAGAACCACTGTTTCTGAGGCTAATTCTTGAACCGTAAGTCATAGACGCTCGATCTTGGCGGCATTCGTCTCAGCGCCTGGCAATTAGTATAGAAGCACTGTTTCCCACTGTTTCTGAGGCTAATTCTTGAACCGTAAGTCATAGACGCTAGATCTTGGCGGCATTCGTCTCAGCGCCTGGCAATTAGTATGGAAGCACTGTCTTTG
This sequence comes from Rhinoderma darwinii, assembly GCF_050947455.1. NCBI lineage: Eukaryota > Metazoa > Chordata > Amphibia > Anura > Rhinodermatidae > Rhinoderma > Rhinoderma darwinii. The sequence goes on from NW_027462971.1 coordinate 19,057, forward strand.
ACTTCTCTGGATGTTTCCCAGGCGAGCTATTGACAAGTAAATCCTAGACGCTCGATCTTGGTTATTTTCGCTTTCGCAGCTGGCAGCAAAGTTCAGAACCATGTTTCTGTGAATAACTCTTGAACCGTAAGTCACAGACGCTCGCTCTTGGCTGCATTCGTTTCAGCTCGTGGCAGCCCGTCTAAAAAACACTATCTTGGACTTCTCTGGATGTTTCCCAGCCGAGCAATTGGCAGCATGTTCAGAACCACTGTTTCTGAGGCTAATTCTTGAACCGTAAGTCATAGACGCTCGATCTTGGCGGCATTCGTCTCAGCGCCTGGCAATTAGTATAGAAGCACTGTTTCCCACTGTTTCTGAGGCTAATTCTTGAACCGTAAGTCATAGACGCTAGATCTTGGCGGCATTCATCTCAGCGCCTGGCAATTAGTATAGAAGCACTGTCTTTGACTTCTCTGGATGTTTCCCAGGCGAGCTATTGACAAGTAAATCCTAGACGCTCGATCTTGGTTATTTTCGCTTTCGCGGCTGGCAGCAAAGTTCAGAACCATGTTTCTGTGAATAACTCTTGAACCGTAAGTCACAGACGCTCGCTCTTGGCTGCATTCGTTTCAGCTCGTGGCAGCCCGTCTAAAAAACACTATCTTGGCCTTCTCTGGATGTTTCCCAGGCGAGCAATTGGCAGCATGTTCAGAACCACTGTTTCTGAGGCTAATTCTTGAACCGTAAGTCATAGACGCTCGATCTTGGCGGCATTCGTCTCAGCGCCTGGCAATTAGTATAGAAGCACTGTTTCCCACTGTTTCTGAGGCTAATTCTTGAACCGTAAGTCATAGACGCTAGATCTTGGCGGCATTCGTCTCAGCGCCTGGCAATTAGTATGGAAGCACTGTCTTTGACTTCTCTGGATGTTTCCCAGGCGAGCTATTGACAAGTAAATCCTAGACGCTCGATCTTGGTTATTTTCGCTTTCGCGGCTGGCAGCAAAGTTCAGAACCATGTTTCTGTGAATAACTCTTGAACCGTAAGTCACAGACGCTCGCTCTTGGCTGCATTCGTTTCAGCTCGTGGCAGCCCGTCTAAAAAACACTATCTTGGACTTCTCTGGATGTTTCCCAGGCGAGCAATTGGCAGCATGTTCAGAACCACTGTTTCTGAGGCTAATTCTTGAACCGTAAGTCTTAGACGCTCGATCTTGGCGCCATTCGTCTCAGCGCCTGGCAATTAGTATAGAAGCACTGTTTCCCACTGTTTCTGAGGCTAATTCTTGAACCGTAAGTCATAGACGCTAGATCTTGGCGGCATTCGTCTCAGCGCCTGGCAATTAGTATAGAAGCACTGTTTCCCACTGTTTCTGAGGCTAATTCTTGAACCGTAAGTCATAGACGCTAGATCTTGGCGGCATTCATCTCAGCGCCTGGCAATTAGTATAGAAGCACTGTCTTTGACTTCTCTGGATGTTTCCCAGGCGAGCTATTGACAAGTAAATCCTAGACGCTCGATCTTGGTTATTTTCGCTTTCGCGGCTGGCAGCAAAGTTCAGAACCATGTTTCTGTGAATAACTCTTGAACCGTAAGTCACAGACGCTCGCTATTGGCTGCATTCGTTTCAGCTCGTGGCAGCCCGTCTAAAAAACACTATCTTGGACTTCTCTGGATGTTTCCCAGGCGAGCAATTGGCAGCATGTTCAGAACCACTGTTTCTGAGGCTAATTCTTGAACCGTAAGTCATAGACGCTCGATCTTGGCGGCATTCGTCTCAGCGCCTGGCAATTAGTATAGAAGCACTGTTTCCCACTGTTTCTGAGGCTAATTCTTGAACCGTAAGTCATAGACGCTAGATCTTCGCGGCATTCGTCTCAGCGCCTGGCAATTAGTATAGAAGCACTGTCTTTGACTTCTCTGGATGTTTCCCAGGCGAGCTATTGACAAGTAAATCCTAGACGCTCGATCTTGGTTATTTTCGCTTTCGCGGCTGGCAGCAAAGTTCAGAACCATGTTTCTGTGAATAACTCTTGAACCGTAAGTCACAGACGCTCGCTCTTGGCTGCATTCGTTTCAGCTCGTGGCAGCCCGTCTAAAAAATACTATCTTGGACTTCTCTGGATGTTTCCCAGGCGAGCTATTGGCAGCATGTTCAGAACCACTGTTTCTGAGGCTAATTCTTGAACCGTAAGTCTTAGACGCTCGATCTTGGCGCCATTCGTCTCAGCGCCTGGCAATTAGTATAGAAGCACTGTTTCCCACTGTTTCTGAGGCTAATTCTTGAACCGTAAGTCATAGACGCTAGATCTTGGCGGCATTCGTCTCAGCGCCTGGCAATTAGTATAGAAGCACTGTTTCCCACTGTTTCTGAGGCTAATTCTTGAACCGTAAGTCATAGACGCTAGATCTTGGCGGCATTCATCTCAGCGCCTGGCAATTAGTATAGAAGCACTGTCTTTGACTTCTCTGGATGTTTCCCAGGCGAGCTATTGACAAGTAAATCCTAGACGCTCGATCTTGGTTATTTTCGCTTTCGCGGCTGGCAGCAAAGTTCAGAACCATGTTTCTGTGAATAACTCTTGAACCGTAAGTCACAGACGCTCGCTCTTGGCTGCATTCGTTTCAGCTCGTGGCAGCCCGTCTAAAAAACACTATCTTGGACTTGTCTGGATGTTTCCCAGGCGAGCTATTGGCAGCATGTTCAGAACCACTGTTTCTGAGGCTAATTCTTGAACCGTAAGTCATAGACGCTCGATCTTGGCGGCATTCGTCTCAGCGCCTGGCAATTAGTATAGAAGCACTGTCTTTGACTTCTCTGGATGTTTCCCAGGCGAGCTATTGACAAGTAAATCCTAGACGCTCGATCTTGGTTATTTTCGCTTTCGCGGCTGGCAGCAAAGTTCAGAACCATGTTTCTGTGAATAACTCTTGAACCGTAAGTCACAGACGCTCGCTCTTGGCTGCATTCGTTTCAGCTCGTGGCAGCCCGTCTAAAAAACACTATCTTGGACTTCTCTGGATGTTTCCCAGGCGAGCTATTGGCAGCATGTTCAGAACCACTGTTTCTGAGGCTAATTCTTGAACCGTAAGTCTTAGACGCTCGATCTTGGCGCCATTCGTCTCAGCGCCTGGCAATTAGTATAGAAGCACTGTTTCCCACTGTTTCTGAGGCTAATTCTTGAACCGTAAGTCATAGACGCTAGATCTTGGCGGCATTCGTCTCAGCGCCTGGCAATTAGTATAGAAGCACTGTCTTTGACTTCTCTGGATGTTTCCCAGGCGAGCTATTGACAAGTAAATCCTAGACGCTCGATCTTGGTTATTTTCGCTTTCGCGGCTGGCAGCAAAGTTCAGAACCATGTTTCTGTGAATAACTCTTGAACCGTAAGTCACAGACGCTCGCTCTTGGCTGCATTCGTTTCAGCTCGTGACAGCCCGTCTAAAAAACACTATCTTGGACTTCTCTGGATGTTTCCCAGGCGAGCTATTGGCAGCATGTTCAGAACCACTGTTTCTGAGGCTAATTCTTGAACCGTAAGTCATAGACGCTCGATCTTGGCGGCATTCGTCTCAGCGCCTGGCAATAAGTATAGAAGCACTATTTCCCGCTGTTTCTGAGGCTAATTCTTGAACCGTAAGTAATAGACGCTAGATCTTGGCGGCATTCATCTCAGCGCCTGGCAATTAGTATAGAAGCACTGTCTTTGACTTCTCTGGATGTTTCCCAGGCGAGCTATTGACAAGTAAATCCTAGACGCTCGATCTTGGTTATTTTCGCTTTCGCGGCTGGCAGCAAAGTTCAGAACCATGTTTCTGTGAATAACTCTTGAACCGTAAGTCACAGACGCTCGCTCTTGGCTGCATTCGTTTCAGCTCGTGGCAGCCCGTCTAAAAAACACTATCTTGGACTTCTCTGGATGTTTCCCAGGCGAGCTATTGGCAGCATGTTCAGAACCACTGTTTCCGAGGCTAATTCTTGAACCGTAAGTCATAGACGCTCGATCTTGGCGGCATTCGTCTCAGCGCCTGGCAATTAGTATAGAAGCACTGTTTCCCACTGTTTCTGAGGCTAATTCTTGAACCGTAAGTCATAGACGCTAGATCTTGGCGGCATTCGTCTCAGCGCCTGGCAATTAGTCCGTCTAGGATTTACTTGTCAATAGCTCGCCTGGGAAACATCCAGAGAAGTCAAAGACAGTGCTTCTATAGCTCGATCTTGGTTATTTTCGCTTTCGCGGCTGGCAGCAAAGTTCAGAACCATGTTTCTGTGAATAACTCTTGAACCGTAAGTCACAGACGCTCGCTCTTGGCTGCATTCGTTTCAGCTCGTGGCAGCCCGTCTAAAAAACACTATCTTGGACTTCTCTGGATGTTTCCCAGGCGAGCTATTGGCAGCATGTTCAGAACCACTGTTTCTGAGGCTAATT
>NW_027462972.1:0-23382 GCF_050947455.1 Rhinoderma darwinii
GAAGTCACAGCGGGCGCAAGTCGACACGCCCAAGTGCACATCCCCTCTCTCCCCAAGTTGGACAACATGGTGTCTTATTCTCGGGGGGAGATGTTTGCCCGAAAAATAAAACTTGTGATAGTGGCGATTTTTTTTTCTGACTCGGCGGCCTCGGCGGGGCTGCGGCGCGGCGCTGAGCGCAAACTCCCCTATTTCTCATCCTCCATTCACAGCAGAAGTCCGGGAAGAGTGTTGGATAGTGGGGTGGGCTTAATAGTCGTGAAAATACGGGGGGGGGGCAGCTGTTACTATTAGCCGAGCCGGAGTTCCAGGGAGAGTGTTGGATAGTGGGGTGGGCTTAATAGTCGTGGAAATAGGGGGGGGGGCAGCTGTTACTGTTAGCCCAGCCAGAGTTCCAAGGTGATTGCAGGTAGGTCCCGGTGGGGGGGCAGCGGGAGCAACCTGCATCCCCATGCCCAGCCAGAGTTCCAGGGTGATTGCTGGTAGGTCCCGGTGGGGTGGAAGGGGGTCAGCGGGAGCAACCTGCATCCCCATGCCCAGCCAGAGTTCCAGGGTGATTGGTGGTAGGTCCCGGTGCGGTGGAAGGGGGGGCAGCGGGAGCAACCTGCATCCCCATGCCCAGCCAGAGTTCCAGGGTGATTGCTGGAAGGACCCGGTGGGGGGGGCAGCGGGAGCAACTTGCATCCCCATGCCCAGCCATAGTTCCAGGGTGATTGCTGGTAGGTCCCGGTGGGTGGAAGGGGGTCAGCGGGAGCAACCTGCATCCCCATGCCCAGCCAGAGTTCCAGGGTGATTGGTGGTAGGTCCCGGTGCGGTGGAAGGGGGGCAGCGGGAGCAACCTGCATCCCCATGCCCAGCCAGAGTTCCAGGGTGATTGCTGGAAGGACCCGGTGGGGGGGCAGCGGGAGCAACTTGCATCCCATGCCCAGCCATAGTTCCAGGGTGATTGCTGGTAGGTCCCGGTGGGGTGGAAGGGGGGCAGCGGGAGCAACCTGCATCCCCATGCCCAGCCAGAGTTCCAGAGTGATTGCAGGTAGGTCCCGGTGGGGGGGCAGCGGGAGCAACCTGCATCCCCATGCCCAGCCAGAGTTCCAGGGTGATTGCTGGTAGGTCCCGGTGGGGTGGAAGGGGGTCAGCGGGAGCAACCTGCATCCCCATGCCCAGCCAGAGTTCCAGGGTGATTGGTGGTAGGTCCCGGTGCGGTGGAAGGGGGGGCAGCGGGAGCAACCTGCATCCCCATGCCCAGCCAGAGTTCCAGGGTGATTGCTGGAAGGACCCGGTGGGGGGGCAGCGGGAGCAACTTGCATCCCCATGCCCAGCCATAGTTCCAGGGTGATTGCTGGTAGGTCCCGGTGCGGTGGAAGGGGGGGCAGCGGGAGCAACCTGCATCCCCATGCCCAGCCAGAGTTCCAGGGTGATTGCAGGTAGGTCCCGGTGGGGTGGAAGGGGGTCAGCGGGAGCAACCTGCATCCCCATGCCCAGCCAGATTTCCAGGGTGATTGGTGGTAGGTCCCGGTGCGGTGGAAGGGGGGGCAGCGGGAGCAACCTGCATCCCCATGCCCAGCCAGAGTTCCAGGGTGATTGCTGGAAGGACCCGGTGGGGGGGCAGCGGGAGCAACTTGCATCCCCATGCCCAGCCATAGTTCCAGGGTGATTGCTGGTAGGTCCCGGTGGGGTGGAAGGGGGTCAGCGGGAGCAAACTGCATCCCCATGCCCAGTCAGAGTTCCAGGGTGATTGCAGGTAGGTCCCGGTGGTGTGGAAGGGGGGGCAGCGGGACCAACCTGTGTCAATATGCCCAGCCAGAGTTCCAGAGTGATTGCAGGTAGGTCCCGGTGGGGTGGAAGGGGGTCAGCGGGAGCAAACCGCATCCCCATGCCCAGCCAGAGTTCCAGGGTGATTGCAGGTAGGTCCCGGTGGGGTGGAAGGGGGGGCAGCGGGACCAACCTGTGTCCCTATGCCCAGCCAGAGTTCCAGAGTGATTGCAGGTAGGTCCCGGTGGGGTGGAAGGGGGTCAGCGGGAGCAACTTGCATCCCCATGCCCAGCCAGAGAACCAGGGTGATTGCTGGTAGGTAAGGAGATCCATTTGGTGACCAAACAGCAGTGAAAATAAAAAGGCCCAAATGTCAAAGAATGACACTTTTAATACTGAAAGTGAAACATTTAAAATCAAGTTAAAGTGGGGTATGTTCCAGAAATGTCAGAGACGGTAATGAGCAGCAGAGGCAGGCCGGGGCAGAGTTCCAGGGCCAGGGGTGTCACGGCAGGCAGCGTAGGCCGGGGAAGAGTTCCAGGGCGGTGGGGAGAGGACTAGGCCTCAATCCAAGGACATCATTTGGTGACTAAACAGCAGTGACAATAAAAAGGCCCAAATGTCAAAGAATGACACTTTTAATACTGAAAGTGAAACATTTAAAATCAAGTTAAAGTGGGGTATGTTCCAGAAATGTCAGAGACGGTAATGAGCAGCAGAGGCAGGCCGGGGCAGAGTTCCAGGGCCAGGGGTGTGACGGCAGGCAGCGTAGGCCGGGGCAGAGTTCCAGGGCGGTGGGGAGAGGACTAGGCCTCAATCCAAGGAGATCCATTTGGTGACTAAACAGCAGTGACAATAAAAAGGCCCAAATGCCAAAGAATGACATTTCTGCTACTGAAAGTGAAACATTTAAAATCAAGTTACAGTGGGGTATGTTCACAAATGTCAGAGGCGGTAGTGAACAGCAGAGGTAGGCCGGGGCAGAGTTCCAGGGCCAGGGGTGTGACGGCAGGCAGCGTAGGCCGGGGCAGAGTTCCAGGGCGGTGGGTGAGAGGACTAGGCCTCAATCCAAGGAGATCCATTTGGTGACCAAGCAGCAGTGAAAATAAAAAGGCCCAAATGTCAAAGAATGACATTTCTGCTACTGAAAGTGAAACATTTGAAAGTGAACCATTTAAAATCAAGTTAAAGTGGGGTATGTTCAAAAATGTCAGAGGCGGTGGTGAGCAGCAGAGGCAGGCCGGGGCAGAGTTCCAGGGCCAGAGTGTGACGGCAGCACAGGCCGGGCAGAGCTCCAGGGCCAGGGGTGTGACGGCAGGCAGCGTAGGCCGGGGCAGAGTTCCAGGGCGGTGGGGAGAGGACTAGGCCTCAATCCAAGGAGATCCATTTGGTGACTAAACAGCAGTGACAATAAAAAGGCCCAAATGCCAAAGAATGACATTTCTGCTACTGAAAGTGAAACATTTAAAATCAAGTTACAGTGGGGTATGTTCACAAATGTCAGAGGCGGTAGTGAACAGCAGAGGTAGGCCGGGGCAGAGTTCCAGGGCCAGGGGTGTGACGGCAGGCAGCGTAGGCCGGGGCAGAGTTCCAGGGCGGTGGGTGAGAGGACTAGGCCTCAATCCAAGGAGATCCATTTGGTGACCAAGCAGCAGTGAAAATAAAAAGGCCCAAATGTCAAAGAATGACATTTCTGCTACTGAAAGTGAAACATTTGAAAGTGAACCATTTAAAATCAAGTTAAAGTGGGGTATGTTCAAAAATGTCAGAGGCGGTGGTGAGCAGCAGAGGCAGGCCGGGGCAGAGTTCCAGGGCCAGAGTGTGACGGCAGCACAGGCCGGGGCAGAGCTCCAGGGCCAGGGTGTGACGGCAGGCAGCGTAGGCCGGGGCAGAGTTCCAGGGCGGTGGGGAGAGGACTAGGCCTCGACATAAGGAGATCCATTTGGTGACCAAACAGCAGTGAAAATAAATAGGCCCAAATGTCAAAGAATGACATTTCTGCTACTGAAAGTGAAACATTTAAAATCAAGTTAAAGTGGGGTATGTTCACAAATGTCAGAGGCGGTGGTGAACAGCAGGGGCAGGCCGGGGCAGAGTTCCAGGGCCAGGGTGTGACGGCAGGCAGCGTAGGCCGGGGCAGAGTTCCAGGGCGGTGGGTGAGAGGACTAGGCCTCAATCCAAGGAGATCCATTTGGTGACCAAACAGCAGTGAAAATAAAAAGGCCCAAGTGTCAAAGAATGACATTTCTGCTACTGAAAGTGAAACATTTGAAAGTGAACCATTTAAAATCAAGTTAAAGTGGGGTATGTTCAAAAATGTCAGAGGCGGTAGTGAACAGCAGAGGTAGGCCGGGGCAGAGTTCCAGGGCCAGGGGTGTCACGGCAGGCAGCGTAGGCCGGGGAAGAGTTCCAGGGCGGTGGGGAGAGGACTAGGCCTCAATCCAAGGGGATCCATTTGGTGACCAAGCAGCAGTGAAAATGAAAAGGCCCAAATGTCAAAGAATGCCATTTCTGCAACTGAAAGTGAAACATTTGAAAGTGGACACATTTAAAATCAAGTTAAAGTGGGGTATGTTCAAAAATGTCAGAGGCGGTAGTGAGCAGCAGAGGTAGGCCGGGGCAGAGTTCCAGGGCCAGGGGTGTCACGGCAGGCAGCGTAGGCCGGGGAAGAGTTCCAGGGCGGTGGGGAGAGGACTAGGCCTCAATCCAAGGGGATCCATTTGGTGACCAAGCAGCAGTGAAAATGAAAAGGCCCAAATGTCAAAGAATGCCATTTCTGCAACTGAAAGTGAAACATTTGAAAGTGACACATTTAAAATCAAGTTAAAGTGGGGTATGTTCAAAAATGTCAGAGGCGGTAGTGAACAGCAGAGGTAGGCCGGGGCAGAGTTCCAGGGCCAGGGGTGTCACGGCAGGCAGCGTAGGCCGGGGAAGAGTTCCAGGGCGGTGGGGAGAGGACTAGGCCTCAATCCAAGGGGATCCATTTGGTGACCAAGCAGCAGTGAAAATGAAAAGGCCCAAATGTCAAAGAATGCCATTTCTGCAACTGAAAGTGAAAACATTTGAAAGTGACACATTTAAAATCAAGTTAAAGTGGGGTATGTTCAAAAATGTCAGAGGCGGTAGTGAACAGCAGAGGTAGGCCGGGGCAGAGTTCCAGGGCCAGGGGTGTCACGGCAGGCAGCGTAGGCCTGCGCAGAGTTCCAGGGCGGTGGGGAGAGGACTAGGCCTCAATCCAAGGAGATCCATTTGGTGACCAAGCAGCAGTGAAAATAAAAAGGCCCAAATGTCAAAGAATGACATTTCTGATACTGAAAGTGAAACATTTGAAAGTGAACCATTTAAAATCAAGTTAAAGTGGGGTATGTTCAAAAATGTCAGAGGCGGTGGTGAACAGCAAGGGCAGGCCGGGGCAGAGTTCCAGGGCCAGGGGTGTGACGGCAGGCAGCGTAGGCCGGGGCAGAGTTCCAGGGCGGTGGGGAGAGGACTAGGCCTCAATCCAAGGAGATCCATTTGGTGACCAAGCAGCAGTGAAAATGAAAAGGCCCAAATGTCAAAGAATGACATTTCTGATACTGAAAGTGAAACATTTGAAAGTGAACCATTTAAAATCAAGTTAAAGTGGGGTATGTTCAAAAATGTCAGAGGCGGTGGTGAGCAGCAGAGGCAGGCCGGGACACAGTTCCAGGGCCAGGGGTGTGACGGCAGGCAGCGTAGGCCGGGGCAGAGTTCCAGGGCGGTGGGGAGAGGACTAGGCCTCAATCCAAGGAGATCCATTTGGTGACCAAACAGCAGTGCAAATAAAAAGGCCCAAATGTCAAAGAATGACATTTCTGATACTGAAAGTGAACCATTTAAAATCAAGTTAAAGTGGGGTATGTTCACAAATGTCAGAGGCGGTGGTGAACAGCAGGGGCAGGCCGGGACAGAGTTCCAGGGCCAGAGTGTGACGGCAGGCAGTGTAGGCCGGGGCAGAGTTCCAGGGCGGTGGGTGAGAGGACTAGGCCTCAATCCAAGGAGATCCATTTGGTGACCAAACAGCAGTGAAAATAAAAATGCCCAAGTGTCAAAGAATGACATTTCTGCTACTGAAAGTGAAACATTTGAAAGTGAACCATTTAAAATCAAGTTAAAGTGGGGTATGTTCAAAAATGTCAGAGGCGGTAGTGAACAGCAGAGGTAGGCCGGGGCAGAGATCCAGGGCCAGGGGTGTCACAGCAGGCATCGTAGGCCGGGGAAGAGTTCCAGGGCGGTGGGGAGAGGACTAGGCCTCAATCCAAGGGGATCCATTTGGTGACCAAGCAGCAGTGAAAATAAAAAGGCCCAAATGTCAAAGAATGCCATTTCTGCAACTGAAAGTGAAACATTTGAAAGTGACACATTTAAAATCAAGTTAAAGTGGGGTATGTTCAAAAATGTCAGAGGCGGTAGTGAACAGCAGAGGTAGGCCGGGGCAGAGATCCAGGGCCAGGGGTGTCACAGCAGGCATCGTAGGCCGGGGAAGAGTTCCAGGGCGGTGGGGAGAGGACTAGGCCTCAATCCAAGGGGATCCATTTGGTGACCAAGCAGCAGTGAAAATGAAAAGGCCCAAATGTCAAAGAATGCCATTTCTGCAACTGAAAGTGAAACATTTGAAAGTGAAACATTTAAAATCAAGTTCAAGTGGGGTATGTTCAAAAATGTCAGAGGCGGTAGTGAACAGCAGAGGTAGGCCGGGGCAGAGTTCCAGGGCCAGGGGTGTGACGGCAGGCAGCGTAGGCCGGGGCAGAGTTCCAGGGCGGTGGGGAGAGGACTAGGCCTCAATCCAAGGAGATCCATTTGGTGACCAAGCAGCAGTGAAAATAAAAAGGCCCAAATGTCAAAGAATGCCATTTCTGCAACTGAAAGTGAAACATTTGAAAGTGACACATTTAAAATCAAGTTAAAGTGGGGTATGTTCAAAAATGTCAGAGGCGGTAGTGAACAGCAGAGGTAGGCCGGGGCAGAGTTCCAGGGCCAGGGGTGTGACGGCAGGCAGCGTAGGCCGGGGCAGAGTTCCAGGGCGGTGGGGAGAGGACTAGGCCTCAATCCAAGGAGATCCATTTGGTGACCAAGCAGCAGTGAAAATAAAAAGGCCCAAATGTCAAAGAATGCCATTTCTGCAACTGAAAGTGAAACATTTGAAAGTGACACATTTAAAATCAAGTTAAAGTGGGGTATGTTCAAAAATGTCAGAGGCGGTAGTGAACAGCAGAGGTAGGCCGGGGCAGAGATCCAGGGCCAGGGGTGTCACAGCAGGCATCGTAGGCCGGGGAAGAGTTCCAGGGCGGTGGGGAGAGGACTAGGCCTCAATCCAAGGGGATCCATTTGGTGACCAAGCAGCTGTGAAAATGAAAAGGCCCAAATGTCAAAGAATGACATTTCTGCTACTGAAAGTGAAACATTTGAAAGTGAAACATTTAAAATCAAGTTAACCCCTTCCCGCTCCTTGACGTACTATTACGTCATGGCAGCTCTATCGTTCGCGCTCCATGCCGTAATAGTACGTCTTGCAGTTAGAACAGCGGTGCGCGCGCCCGGCGCGTTCATGCGCTGTGATAGCTGCTGTTTCTGACAGCAGGCTATCACGGCATAATGGGACGGGACCATTTACTATGGTCCCGCCTCGCCGATCGCCGCTATTGGCTAGTCAGTGAGTAACTAGCCAATAGCAGCGATCGGTCTCATTCAGCACAGCAGTGCTCGAGCCCGGCGTTCCTGAGCTGTGATAGCTGCTGTTTCTGACAGCATGCTATCACAGCATAATGGGCCGGGACCATTTACTATGGTCCCGCCTCGCCGATCGCCGCTATTGGCTAGTCAGTGAGTAACTAGCCAATAGCAGCGATCATTCTCGTCACTTCCTCTCTCTGACCTCACATCCTGCTGCAACCGCCCTGAACGCCCTGTTGGAGTTAGCGAGGCGTTGAGATCGGTTGTGAGCAGAGAGTCAGAGAGAAAAGAAGTGAAAAGAAGTGAAAAAAAGTTTCTAAAACAACGTTTTTTTTGCTTCCCACCACCCCATCCACTACCCACTCCTGTTCCCTTCCTCTTTGAGTTCTACCCACGTTTTTTGGTCAGTGATCTCCTATCACTGACCACTTTTCAGTCTTCAGGACCACATTTCTTGGTCCCTGGGGATTTTTTTTTCATTTTTTTCTATATAAAACATAAAACAAAAAAAAAAATATAAAAAGAAAAAAAAGAAACAAAAAAAAATAGTTAGTTTAGCCAATTTTGAAAATTTAACTGGTTAGTTTAGTATTAGCCCCTTCCCGCTCCTTGACGTACTATTACGTCATGGCAGCTCTATCGTTCGCGCTCCATGCCGTAATAGTACGTCTTGCAGTTAGAACAGCGGTGCGCGCGCCCGGCGCGTTCATGCGCTGTGATAGCTGCTGTTTCTGACAGCAGGCTATCACGGCATAATGGGACGGGACCATTTACTATGGTCCCGCCTCGCCGATCGCCGCTATTGGCTAGTCAGTGAGTAACTAGCCAATAGCAGCGATCGGTCTCATTCAGCACAGCAGTGCTCGAGCCCGGCGTTCCTGAGCTGTGATAGCTGCTGTTTCTGACAGCATGCTATCACAGCATAATGGGCCGGGACCATTTACTATGGTCCCGCCTCGCCGATCGCCGCTATTGGCTAGTCAGTGAGTAACTAGCCAATAGCAGCGATCATTCTCGTCACTTCCTCTCTCTGACCTCACATCCTGCTGCAACCGCCCTGAACGCCCTGTTGGAGTTAGCGAGGCGTTGAGATCGGTTGTGAGCAGAGAGTCAGAGAGAAAAGAAGTGAAAAAAAGTGAAAAAAAGTTTCTAAAACAACGTTTTTTTTGCTTCCCACCACCCCATCCACTACCCACTCCTGTTCCCTTCCTCTTTGAGTTCTACCCACGTTTTTTGGTCAGTGATCTCCTATCACTGACCACTTTTCAGTCTTCAGGACCACATTTCTTGGTCCCTGGGGATTTTTTTTTCATTTTTTTCTATATAAAACATAAAACAAAAAAAAAAATATAAAAAGAAAAAAAAGAAACAAAAAAAAATAGTTAGTTTAGCCAATTTTGAAAATTTAACTGGTTAGTTTAGTATTAGCCCCTTCCCGCTCCTTGACGTACTATTACGTCATGGCAGCTCTATCGTTCGCGCTCCATGCCGTAATAGTACGTCTTGCAGTTAGAACAGCGGTGCGCGCACCCGGCGCGTTCATGCGCTGTGATAGCTGCTGTTTCTGACAGCAGGCTATCACGGCATAATGGGACGGGACCATTTACTATGGTCCCGCCTCGCCGATCGCCGCTATTGGCTAGTCAGTGAGTAACTAGCCAATAGCAGCGATCGGTCTCATTCAGCACAGCAGTGCTCGAGCCCGGCGTTCCTGAGCTGTGATAGCTGCTGTTTCTGACAGCATGCTATCACAGCATAATGGGCCGGGACCATTTACTATGGTCCCGCCTCGCCGATCGCCGCTATTGGCTAGTCAGTGAGTAACTAGCCAATAGCAGCGATCGGTCTCATTCAGCACAGCAGTGCTCGAGCCCGGCGTTCCTGAGCTGTGATAGCTGCTGTTTCTGACAGCATGCTATCACAGCATAATGGGCCGGGACCATTTACTATGGTCCCGCCTCGCCGATCGCCGCTATTGGCTAGTCAGTGAGTAACTAGCCAATAGCAGCGATCATTCTCGTCACTTCCTCTCTCTGACCTCACATCCTGCTGCAACCGCCCTGAACGCCCTGTTGGAGTTAGCGAGGCGTTGAGATCGGTTGTGAGCAGAGAGTCAGAGAGAAAAGAAGTGAAAAAAAGTGAAAAAAAGTTTCTAAAACAACGTTTTTTTTGCTTCCCACCACCCCATCCACTACCCACTCCTGTTCCCTTCCTCTTTGAGTTCTACCCACGTTTTTTGGTCAGTGATCTCCTATCACTGACCACTTTTCAGTCTTCAGGACCACATTTCTTGGTCCCTGGGGATTTTTTTTTCATTTTTTTCTATATAAAACATAAAACAAAAAAAAAAATATAAAAAGAAAAAAAAGAAACAAAAAAAAATAGTTAGTTTAGCCAATTTTGAAAATTTAACTGGTTAGTTTAGTATTAGGGTTAGTTAGTGTCAGGGAACCGTCAAAAAGCGTAGTTAGGTATAGTGTCAGGGAATTTAGCGTCAGGAATCGGTCACCGTAGATAGGCTTAGCGTTAGGGATCCATCACCGTAGTTAGGTTTAGCGTCAGGGAAGCTCGGAATAATTAGATAGGTTTAGTGTCAGGCACCCGTCACCGTAGTTAGGTTTAGTGTCAGGGAAGCTTGACATAATCTAGATAGGTTTAGTGTCAGGGAATCGTCGCCGTAGTTAGGTTTAGCGTTAGGGAAGTCCACATAAAATTTAGTTAGGTTTAGTGTTAGGAACCCTCGCCCTAGTTAGCTTTAGTGTCAGGGAAGTCCACTTGCTCTCTAAAAACAAAACACACATTTGTGCTAGTTGTGCTATCCTATTGCTCCCAGTTAGGGATTTATTTTTTTGCAGTATATAAATTTTGTCTTCGCACAACAAGCATGTCCCAACGGACATTTACTGCTGAAGAGGCGTATGCATTTCTGGCCTCCGACACAGACTCGTCGGATGGCGATACAGTATTTTATTTGTCTACCTCCTCATCCAGCGATGAAGAGGAGGGACCCCCTAGGAGACGCCCCAGGACCACCACCATAGTAGAAATCCCTGAGAGAAGTGACCCCACAACAAGTGATACCCCTGAGCGAAGTGACCCCATTTGGACACCCACACCAGACCATTATGAACCCCAAATCCCTGAGTACACGGGCAGCCCAGGCATCAAATTTAACACGGCAGGGTTCAGTGAGATGGACTTTTTCAAGTTCTTCTTCACTGATAACTTTATAGAGCTAATGGTCACCCAGACTAATTTATATGCCCAACAGTATATCACCAAGAACCCCAACTCATTTTATGCCCAATCCCAGAGGTGGACTCCTGTAAACGCAGCAGAGTTGGGCAAGTTCTGGGGACTGCTCTTGAACATGGGGCTTCTAAAAAAGCCATCCATTAGGACCTACTGGAGCACGGACATCCTATACCACACCCCGATGTACCGTATGGCCATGTCCAGGATGCGTTATGAGGCAATACTTCGCTTCCTACATTATGCCGATAATGAGCAGTGCCCACCCCGAGATGACCCCAGTTTTGACCGTTTATATAAACTGAGACCCCTATTAGACCATTTCAGTGCCCGGTTTGCCCAAGCATACACCCCCGAGAAGTGTATTTCCATTGATGAGTCCCTGGTACATTTTAAAGGGAGGCTTCAATTCCGCCAATACCTGCCAAGTAAGAGGGCAAGGTATGGCGTGAAGTTGTATAAGCTGTGCGAGAGTGCATCAGGGTATACATATAAATTCAGGATATATGAAGGGAAGGACAGCAGTATTCAGCCCCCAGAATGCCCCCCCTTACTGGGAATTAACGCAAAAATTGTGTGGGATTTGGTGCACCCACTGCTGGACCAGGGTTACCACCTCTACCTGGATAATTTTTATACCAGCGTCCCGCTCTTCAAGTGCCTCGCTTCCAGAAGGACTGCGGCATGCGGCACTGCTAGAAAAAATCTTAGAGGCCTCCCTAAAACACTGCTTGGGCAAACACTCAGAAGGGGTGAGAGCAGGGCACATTCTAGTAGCAACATATTGTGTGTCAAGTACAAGGACAAGAGAGATGTCCTTGTATTGACAACAATACATGGCCACACCAGTACCCATGTACCTGTACGAGGTACCAGTACAGAGACCCCCAAACCAGATTGCATCCTGGACTACAATAGGTACATGGGAGGGGTGGACTTGTCAGATCAAGTCCTGAAGCCCTACAGCGCTACGCGGAAATCGAGGGTGTGGTATAAGAAGCTGGCCGTGCACATCATACAGATGGCATTGTACAATGCGTACGTGCTACGTCGATGTGCAGGCCAGAGGGGAACTTTCCTGGAATTTCAAGAGGTGGTTATAAAGAACCTAATTTTTGGCGACCAGGAAGGAGGGGCACCCAGTACTTCTGGAAGCGAGGCCACACGCATCGTACCAGGGCAACACTTTCCAGGAGAAGTTCCCCAAACTGGCAAGAAGGGAAAAAGTCAAAAGAGGTGCAAAGTGTGCTATAAGAGGGGGATAAGGAAGGACACAACATACCAATGCGACACGTGTCCCGAAAAACCAGGGCTCTGTATGAAAGATTGTTTTAAAATTTACCATACATCCATTGATTTTTAATTTACCCTGATGCACTCCGCACAGCTTATCCCCCTCATCTTTCCCTTTTGAGCCCTGCCATGTGCCCAAGCAGCAAATAACAGCCACATGTAGGGTATTGCCGTACCCGGGAGAACCCACATTACAATTTATGGGGTGTATGTCTCCGGTGGCACATGCTGGGCACAATATATCGGACACTGAAATGGCATATATGTATAGGAAATTGCAAATCTCACTTTGCACCATCTACTGCGCATTACCTTTTACACAATAACTGTTGGGTCAAAATGCTCACTACACTCTAGATGAATGTCTTAAGGGGTGTAGTTTTTAAAATGGGGTCACTTCTCGGGGGTTTCAACTGTACTGGTACCTCAGGGGTTCTGCCTACATGACTTAGCACCAGAAAAGCTCCAGTAGGCTAAATGGTGGTCCTTCCCTTCTGAGCCCTGTCGTGTGCCCAGGCAGCTAATAACAGCCACATGTAGGGTATTGCCGTACCCGGGAGAACCCACATTACAATTTATGGGGTGTATGTCTCCAGTGGCACATGCTGGGCACAATATATCAGACACTGAAATGGCATATATGCATAGGAAATTGCAAATCTCACTTTGCACCATCTGCTGCGCATTACCTTTTACACAATAACTGTGGGGTCAAAATGCTCACTACACCACTAGATGAATGTCTTAAGGGGTGTAGTTTTTAAAATGGGGTCACTTCTCGGGGGTTTCAACTGTACTGGTACCTCAGGGGTTCTGCCTACATGACTTAGCACCAGAAAAGCTCCAGTAGGCTAAATGGTGGTCCTTCCCTTCTGAGCCCTGTCGTGTGCCCAGGCAGCTAATAACAGCCACATGTAGGGTATTGCCGTACCCGGGAGAACCCACATTACAATTTATGGGGTGTATGTCTCCAGTGGCACATGCTGGGCACAATATATCAGACACTGAAATGGCATATATGCATAGGAAATTGCAAATCTCACTTTGCACCATCTGCTGCGCATTACCTTTTACACAATAACTGTGGGGTCAAAATGCTCACTACACCACTAGATGAATGTCTTAAGGGGTGTAGTTTTTAAAATGGGGTCACTTCTCGGGGGTTTCAACTGTACTGGTACCTCAGGGGTTCTGCCTACATGACTTAGCACCAGAAAAGCTCCAGTAGGCTAAATGGTGGTCCTTCCCTTCTGAGCCCTGTCGTGTGCCCAGGCAGCTAATAACAGCCACATGTAGGGTATTGCCGTACCCGGGAGAACCCACATTACAATTTATGGGGTGTATGTCTCCAGTGGCACATGCTGGGCACAATATATCAGACACTGAAATGGCATATATGCATAGGAAATTGCAAATCTCACTTTGCACCATCTGCTGCGCATTACCTTTTACACAATAACTGTGGGGTCAAAATGCTCACTACACCACTAGATGAATGTCTTAAGGGGTGTAGTTTTTAAAATGGGGTCACTTCTCGGGGGTTTCAACTGTACTGGTACCTCAGGGGTTCTGCCTACATGACTTAGCACCAGAAAAGCTCCAGTAGGCTAAATGGTGGTCCTTCCCTTCTGAGCCCTGTCGTGTGCCCAGGCAGCTAATAACAGCCACATGTAGGGTATTGCCGTACCCGGGAGAACCCACATTACAATTTATGGGGTGTATGTCTCCAGTGGCACATGCTGGGCACAATATATCAGACACTGAAATGGCATATATGCATAGGAAATTGCAAATCTCACTTTGCACCATCTGCTGCGCATTACCTTTTACACAATAACTGTGGGGTCAAAATGCTCACTACACCACTAGATGAATGTCTTAAGGGGTGTAGTTTTTAAAATGGGGTCACTTCTCGGGGGTTTCAACTGTACTGGTACCTCAGGGGTTCTGCCTACATGACTTAGCACCAGAAAAGCTCCAGTAGGCTAAATGGTGGTCCTTCCCTTCTGAGCCCTGTCGTGTGCCCAGGCAGCTAATAACAGCCACATGTAGGGTATTGCCGTACCCGGGAGAACCCACATTACAATTTATGGGGTGTATGTCTCCAGTGGCACATGCTGGGCACAATATATCAGACACTGAAATGGCATATATGCATAGGAAATTGCAAATCTCACTTTGCACCATCTGCTGCGCATTACCTTTTACACAATAACTGTGGGGTCAAAATGCTCACTACACCACTAGATGAATGTCTTAAGGGGTGTAGTTTTTAAAATGGGGTCACTTCTCGGGGGTTTCAACTGTACTGGTACCTCAGGGGTTCTGCCTACATGACTTAGCACCAGAAAAGCTCCAGTAGGCTAAATGGTGGTCCTTCCCTTCTGAGCCCTGTCGTGTGCCCAGGCAGCTAATAACAGCCACATGTAGGGTATTGCCGTACCCGGGAGAACCCACATTACAATTTATGGGGTGTATGTCTCCAGTGGCACATGCTGGGCACAATATATCAGACACTGAAATGGCATATATGCATAGGAAATTGCAAATCTCACTTTGCACCATCTGCTGCGCATTACCTTTTACACAATAACTGTGGGGTCAAAATGCTCACTACACCACTAGATGAATGTCTTAAGGGGTGTAGTTTTTAAAATGGGGTCACTTCTCGGGGGTTTCAACTGTACTGGTACCTCAGGGGTTCTGCCTACATGACTTAGCACCAGAAAAGCTCCAGTAGGCTAAATGGTGGTCCTTCCCTTCTGAGCCCTGTCGTGTGCCCAGGCAGCTAATAACAGCCACATGTAGGGTATTGCCGTACCCGGGAGAACCCACATTACAATTTATGGGGTGTATGTCTCCAGTGGCACATGCTGGGCACAATATATCAGACACTGAAATGGCATATATGCATAGGAAATTGCAAATCTCACTTTGCACCATCTGCTGCGCATTACCTTTTACACAATAACTGTGGGGTCAAAATGCTCACTACACCACTAGATGAATGTCTTAAGGGGTGTAGTTTTTAAAATGGGGTCACTTCTCGGGGGTTTCAACTGTACTGGTACCTCAGGGGTTCTGCCTACATGACTTAGCACCAGAAAAGCTCCAGTAGGCTAAATGGTGGTCCTTCCCTTCTGAGCCCTGTCGTGTGCCCAGGCAGCTAATAACAGCCACATGTAGGGTATTGCCGTACCCGGGAGAACCCACATTACAATTTATGGGGTGTATGTCTCCAGTGGCACATGCTGGGCACAATATATCAGACACTGAAATGGCATATATGCATAGGAAATTGCAAATCTCACTTTGCACCATCTGCTGCGCATTACCTTTTACACAATAACTGTGGGGTCAAAATGCTCACTACACCACTAGATGAATGTCTTAAGGGGTGTAGTTTTTAAAATGGGGTCACTTCTCGGGGGTTTCAACTGTACTGGTACCTCAGGGGTTCTGCCTACATGACTTAGCACCAGAAAAGCTCCAGTAGGCTAAATGGTGGTCCTTCCCTTCTGAGCCCTGTCGTGTGCCCAGGCAGCTAATAACAGCCACATGTAGGGTATTGCCGTACCCGGGAGAACCCACATTACAATTTATGGGGTGTATGTCTCCAGTGGCACATGCTGGGCACAATATATCAGACACTGAAATGGCATATATGCATAGGAAATTGCAAATCTCACTTTGCACCATCTGCTGCGCATTACCTTTTACACAATAACTGTGGGGTCAAAATGCTCACTACACCACTAGATGAATGTCTTAAGGGGTGTAGTTTTTAAAATGGGGTCACTTCTCGGGGGTTTCAACTGTACTGGTACCTCAGGGGTTCTGCCTACATGACTTAGCACCAGAAAAGCTCCAGTAGGCTAAATGGTGGTCCTTCCCTTCTGAGCCCTGTCGTGTGCCCAGGCAGCTAATAACAGCCACATGTAGGGTATTGCCGTACCCGGGAGAACCCACATTACAATTTATGGGGTGTATGTCTCCAGTGGCACATGCTGGGCACAATATATCAGACACTGAAATGGCATATATGCATAGGAAATTGCAAATCTCACTTTGCACCATCTGCTGCGCATTACCTTTTACACAATAACTGTGGGGTCAAAATGCTCACTACACCACTAGATGAATGTCTTAAGGGGTGTAGTTTTTAAAATGGGGTCACTTCTCGGGGGTTTCAACTGTACTGGTACCTCAGGGGTTCTGCCTACATGACTTAGCACCAGAAAAGCTCCAGTAGGCTAAATGGTGGTCCTTCCCTTCTGAGCCCTGTCGTGTGCCCAGGCAGCTAATAACAGCCACATGTAGGGTATTGCCGTACCCGGGAGAACCCACATTACAATTTATGGGGTGTATGTCTCCAGTGGCACATGCTGGGCACAATATATCAGACACTGAAATGGCATATATGCATAGGAAATTGCAAATCTCACTTTGCACCATCTGCTGCGCATTACCTTTTACACAATAACTGTGGGGTCAAAATGCTCACTACACCACTAGATGAATGTCTTAAGGGGTGTAGTTTTTAAAATGGGGTCACTTCTCGGGGGTTTCAACTGTACTGGTACCTCAGGGGTTCTGCCTACATGACTTAGCACCAGAAAAGCTCCAGTAGGCTAAATGGTGGTCCTTCCCTTCTGAGCCCTGTCGTGTGCCCAGGCAGCTAATAACAGCCACATGTAGGGTATTGCCGTACCCGGGAGAACCCACATTACAATTTATGGGGTGTATGTCTCCAGTGGCACATGCTGGGCACAATATATCAGACACTGAAATGGCATATATGCATAGGAAATTGCAAATCTCACTTTGCACCATCTGCTGCGCATTACCTTTTACACAATAACTGTGGGGTCAAAATGCTCACTACACCACTAGATGAATGTCTTAAGGGGTGTAGTTTTTAAAATGGGGTCACTTCTCGGGGGTTTCAACTGTACTGGTACCTCAGGGGTTCTGCCTACATGACTTAGCACCAGAAAAGCTCCAGTAGGCTAAATGGTGGTCCTTCCCTTCTGAGCCCTGTCGTGTGCCCAGGCAGCTAATAACAGCCACATGTAGGGTATTGCCGTACCCGGGAGAACCCACATTACAATTTATGGGGTGTATGTCTCCAGTGGCACATGCTGGGCACAATATATCAGACACTGAAATGGCATATATGCATAGGAAATTGCAAATCTCACTTTGCACCATCTGCTGCGCATTACCTTTTACACAATAACTGTGGGGTCAAAATGCTCACTACACCACTAGATGAATGTCTTAAGGGGTGTAGTTTTTAAAATGGGGTCACTTCTCGGGGGTTTCAACTGTACTGGTACCTCAGGGGTTCTGCCTACATGACTTAGCACCAGAAAAGCTCCAGTAGGCTAAATGGTGGTCCTTCCCTTCTGAGCCCTGTCGTGTGCCCAGGCAGCTAATAACAGCCACATGTAGGGTATTGCCGTACCCGGGAGAACCCACATTACAATTTATGGGGTGTATGTCTCCAGTGGCACATGCTGGGCACAATATATCAGACACTGAAATGGCATATATGCATAGGAAATTGCAAATCTCACTTTGCACCATCTGCTGCGCATTACCTTTTACACAATAACTGTGGGGTCAAAATGCTCACTACACCACTAGATGAATGTCTTAAGGGGTGTAGTTTTTAAAATGGGGTCACTTCTCGGGGGTTTCAACTGTACTGGTACCTCAGGGGTTCTGCCTACATGACTTAGCACCAGAAAAGCTCCAGTAGGCTAAATGGTGGTCCTTCCCTTCTGAGCCCTGTCGTGTGCCCAGGCAGCTAATAACAGCCACATGTAGGGTATTGCCGTACCCGGGAGAACCCACATTACAATTTATGGGGTGTATGTCTCCAGTGGCACATGCTGGGCACAATATATCAGACACTGAAATGGCATATATGCATAGGAAATTGCAAATCTCACTTTGCACCATCTGCTGCGCATTACCTTTTACACAATAACTGTGGGGTCAAAATGCTCACTACACCACTAGATGAATGTCTTAAGGGGTGTAGTTTTTAAAATGGGGTCACTTCTCGGGGGTTTCAACTGTACTGGTACCTCAGGGGTTCTGCCTACATGACTTAGCACCAGAAAAGCTCCAGTAGGCTAAATGGTGGTCCTTCCCTTCTGAGCCCTGTCGTGTGCCCAGGCAGCTAATAACAGCCACATGTAGGGTATTGCCGTACCCGGGAGAACCCACATTACAATTTATGGGGTGTATGTCTCCAGTGGCACATGCTGGGCACAATATATCAGACACTGAAATGGCATATATGCATAGGAAATTGCAAATCTCACTTTGCACCATCTGCTGCGCATTACCTTTTACACAATAACTGTGGGGTCAAAATGCTCACTACACCACTAGATGAATGTCTTAAGGGGTGTAGTTTTTAAAATGGGGTCACTTCTCGGGGGTTTCAACTGTACTGGTACCTCAGGGGTTCTGCCTACATGACTTAGCACCAGAAAAGCTCCAGTAGGCTAAATGGTGGTCCTTCCCTTCTGAGCCCTGTCGTGTGCCCAGGCAGCTAATAACAGCCACATGTAGGGTATTGCCGTACCCGGGAGAACCCACATTACAATTTATGGGGTGTATGTCTCCAGTGGCACATGCTGGGCACAATATATCAGACACTGAAATGGCATATATGCATAGGAAATTGCAAATCTCACTTTGCACCATCTGCTGCGCATTACCTTTTACACAATAACTGTGGGGTCAAAATGCTCACTACACCACTAGATGAATGTCTTAAGGGGTGTAGTTTTTAAAATGGGGTCACTTCTCGGGGGTTTCAACTGTACTGGTACCTCAGGGGTTCTGCCTACATGACTTAGCACCAGAAAAGCTCCAGTAGGCTAAATGGTGGTCCTTCCCTTCTGAGCCCTGTCGTGTGCCCAGGCAGCTAATAACAGCCACATGTAGGGTATTGCCGTACCCGGGAGAACCCACATTACAATTTATGGGGTGTATGTCTCCAGTGGCACATGCTGGGCACAATATATCAGACACTGAAATGGCATATATGCATAGGAAATTGCAAATCTCACTTTGCACCATCTGCTGCGCATTACCTTTTACACAATAACTGTGGGGTCAAAATGCTCACTACACCACTAGATGAATGTCTTAAGGGGTGTAGTTTTTAAAATGGGGTCACTTCTCGGGGGTTTCAACTGTACTGGTACCTCAGGGGTTCTGCCTACATGACTTAGCACCAGAAAAGCTCCAGTAGGCTAAATGGTGGTCCTTCCCTTCTGAGCCCTGTCGTGTGCCCAGGCAGCTAATAACAGCCACATGTAGGGTATTGCCGTACCCGGGAGAACCCACATTACAATTTATGGGGTGTATGTCTCCAGTGGCACATGCTGGGCACAATATATCAGACACTGAAATGGCATATATGCATAGGAAATTGCAAATCTCACTTTGCACCATCTGCTGCGCATTACCTTTTACACAATAACTGTGGGGTCAAAATGCTCACTACACCACTAGATGAATGTCTTAAGGGGTGTAGTTTTTAAAATGGGGTCACTTCTCGGGGGTTTCAACTGTACTGGTACCTCAGGGGTTCTGCCTACATGACTTAGCACCAGAAAAGCTCCAGTAGGCTAAATGGTGGTCCTTCCCTTCTGAGCCCTGTCGTGTGCCCAGGCAGCTAATAACAGCCACATGTAGGGTATTGCCGTACCCGGGAGAACCCACATTACAATTTATGGGGTGTATGTCTCCAGTGGCACATGCTGGGCACAATATATCAGACACTGAAATGGCATATATGCATAGGAAATTGCAAATCTCACTTTGCACCATCTGCTGCGCATTACCTTTTACACAATAACTGTGGGGTCAAAATGCTCACTACACCACTAGATGAATGTCTTAAGGGGTGTAGTTTTTAAAATGGGGTCACTTCTCGGGGGTTTCAACTGTACTGGTACCTCAGGGGTTCTGCCTACATGACTTAGCACCAGAAAAGCTCCAGTAGGCTAAATGGTGGTCCTTCCCTTCTGAGCCCTGTCGTGTGCCCAGGCAGCTAATAACAGCCACATGTAGGGTATTGCCGTACCCGGGAGAACCCACATTACAATTTATGGGGTGTATGTCTCCAGTGGCACATGCTGGGCACAATATATCAGACACTGAAATGGCATATATGCATAGGAAATTGCAAATCTCACTTTGCACCATCTGCTGCGCATTACCTTTTACACAATAACTGTGGGGTCAAAATGCTCACTACACCACTAGATGAATGTCTTAAGGGGTGTAGTTTTTAAAATGGGGTCACTTCTCGGGGGTTTCAACTGTACTGGTACCTCAGGGGTTCTGCCTACATGACTTAGCACCAGAAAAGCTCCAGTAGGCTAAATGGTGGTCCTTCCCTTCTGAGCCCTGTCGTGTGCCCAGGCAGCTAATAACAGCCACATGTAGGGTATTGCCGTACCCGGGAGAACCCACATTACAATTTATGGGGTGTATGTCTCCAGTGGCACATGCTGGGCACAATATATCAGACACTGAAATGGCATATATGCATAGGAAATTGCAAATCTCACTTTGCACCATCTGCTGCGCATTACCTTTTACACAATAACTGTGGGGTCAAAATGCTCACTACACCACTAGATGAATGTCTTAAGGGGTGTAGTTTTTAAAATGGGGTCACTTCTCGGGGGTTTCAACTGTACTGGTACCTCAGGGGTTCTGCCTACATGACTTAGCACCAGAAAAGCTCCAGTAGGCTAAATGGTGGTCCTTCCCTTCTGAGCCCTGTCGTGTGCCCAGGCAGCTAATAACAGCCACATGTAGGGTATTGCCGTACCCGGGAGAACCCACATTACAATTTATGGGGTGTATGTCTCCAGTGGCACATGCTGGGCACAATATATCAGACACTGAAATGGCATATATGCATAGGAAATTGCAAATCTCACTTTGCACCATCTGCTGCGCATTACCTTTTACACAATAACTGTGGGGTCAAAATGCTCACTACACCACTAGATGAATGTCTTAAGGGGTGTAGTTTTTAAAATGGGGTCACTTCTCGGGGTTTCAACTGTACTGGTACCTCAGGGGTTCTGCCTACATGACTTAGCACCAGAAAAGCTCCAGTAGGCTAAATGGTGGTCCTTCCCTTCTGAGCCCTGTCGTGTGCCCAGGCAGCTAATAACAGCCACATGTAGGGTATTGCCGTACCCGGGAGAACCCACATTACAATTTATGGGGTGTATGTCTCCAGTGGCACATGCTGGGCACAATATATCAGACACTGAAATGGCATATATGCATAGGAAATTGCAAATCTCACTTTGCACCATCTGCTGCGCATTACCTTTTACACAATAACTGTGGGGTCAAAATGCTCACTACACCACTAGATGAATGTCTTAAGGGGTGTAGTTTTTAAAATGGGGTCACTTCTCGGGGGTTTCAACTGTACTGGTACCTCAGGGGTTCTGCCTACATGACTTAGCACCAGAAAAGCTCCAGTAGGCTAAATGGTGGTCCTTCCCTTCTGAGCCCTGTCGTGTGCCCAGGCAGCTAATAACAGCCACATGTAGGGTATTGCCGTACCCGGGAGAACCCACATTACAATTTATGGGGTGTATGTCTCCAGTGGCACATGCTGGGCACAATATATCAGACACTGAAATGGCATATATGCATAGGAAATTGCAAATCTCACTTTGCACCATCTGCTGCGCATTACCTTTTACACAATAACTGTGGGGTCAAAATGCTCACTACACCACTAGATGAATGTCTTAAGGGGTGTAGTGGGGTCACTTCTCGGGGGTTTCAACTGTACTGACCTATCGTCAAATGGTGGTCCTTCCCTTCTGTGCCTGTCGTGTGCCCAGGCAGCTATAACACACATGTAGGTGAACCCACATTACAATTTATGGGGTGTATGTCTCAGTGGCACATGCTGGGCACAATATATCAGACACTGAAATGGCATATATGCATAGGAAATTGCAAACTCACTTTGCACCATCTGCTGCGCATTACCTTTTACACAATACTGTTGGGTCAAATGTCACTACACACTAGATGAATGTCTTAAGGGGTGTGTCAGGTGCTACTGCGCATCTGTGTGATGTGGGGTCAAAATGCTCACTACACCACTAGATGAATGTCTTAAGGGGTGTAGTTTTTAAAATGGGGTCACTTCTCGGGGGTTTCAACTGTACTGGTACCTCAGGGGTTCTGCCTACATGACTTAGCACCAGAAAAGCTCCAGTAGGCTAAATGGTGGTCCTTCCCTTCTGAGCCCTGTCGTGTGCCCAGGCAGCTAATAACAGCCACATGTAGGGTATTGCCTACCCGGGAGAACCCACATTACAATTTATGGGGTGTATGTCTCCAGTGGCACATGCTGGGCACAATATATCAGACACTGAAATGGCATATATGCATAGGAAATTGCAAATCTCACTTTGCACCATCTGCTGCGCATTACCTTTTACACAATAACTGTGGGGTCAAAATGCTCACTACACCACTAGATGAATGTCTTAAGGGGTGTAGTTTTTAAAATGGGGTCACTTCTCGGGGGTTTCAACTGTACTGGTACCTCAGGGGCTTCTGCATACATGACTTAGCACAAGAAAAGCTCCAGTAGGCCAAATGGTGGTCCTTTCCTTCTGAGTCCTGCCATGGGCCCAAACATCAGTTTATCACCACAAATGGGGTATTGCCGCACTCAGGACAAATTGGGCAACAAAATGGGGTGTTTTATTCCTTGTGAAAATAAGAAATTTTGAACAAAAATTACATCTTAATGGAAAAAAATATCATTTTTTAATTCACAGCCCAATTCAAATAGGTGCTGTGAAAAAACGGTGTGGTCAAAATGATAACAACAACCATAAATGAATTCCTTGAGGGGTCTAGTTTCCAAAATGGGGTCACTTCTGGTGGGTTTCCATTGCTTTCATACCTCAACACCTCTTCAAACCTGGCATGCTGCCTAAAATATATTCTAATAAAAAAGAGGCCTCAAAATGCACTAGGTGCTCCTTTGTTTCTGAGGCTTGTGTTTTTATTCCACGAGCGCACTAGAGCCACATGTGGGACATTTCTAAAAACTGCAGAATCTGGACAATACATATTTAGTAGTATTTCTCTGGTAAAATCTTCTGTGTTACAGAAAAAAATGGAATAATATTGAAATTCAGCAAGAAAAATGAAATTTGCAAATTTCACCTCCACATTGCTTTAATTCCTGTGAAATGCCTGAAGGGTTAAAAAACTTTCTAAATGCTGTTTTGAATACTTTGAGGGGTCTAGTTTTTAAAATGGGTGTTTTATGGGGTTTCTAATACATAGGCCCCTCAAAGC
>NW_027462973.1:0-60095 GCF_050947455.1 Rhinoderma darwinii
CACTATACTGCTATTACATAGAACCTTCCAATAGGTGGCGCTGTCCTCCACTATACTGCTATTACATAGAACCTTCCAATAGGTGGCGCTGTTCTCCACTATACTGCTATTACATAGAACCTTCCAATAGGTGGCGCTGTCCTCCACTATACTGCTGTTACATAGAACATTCCAATAGGTGGCGCTGTCCTCCACTATACTGCTATTACATAGAACCTTCCAATAGGTGGCACTGTCCTCCACAATACTGCTATTACATAGAACCTTCCAATAGGTGGCGCTGTCCTCCACTATACTGCTATTACATAGAACATTCCAATAGGTGGCGCTGTCCTCCACTATAATGCTATTACATAGAACCTTCCAATAGGTGGCGCTGTACTCCACTATACTGCTATTACATAGAACATTCCAATAGGTGGCGCTGTCCTCCACTATACTGCTATTATATAGAACCTTCCAATAGATGGCGCTGTCCTCCACTATACTGCTATTACATAGAACCTTCCAATAGGTGGCGCTGTCCTCCACTATACTGCTATTACATAGAACATTCCAATAGGTGGCGCTGTTCTCCACTGTACTGCTATTACATAGAACCTTCCAATAGGTGGCGCTGTTCTCCACTATACTGCTATTACATAGAACCTTCCAATAGGTGGCGCTGTTCTCACCTATACTGCTATTACATAGAACTTTCCAATAGGTGGCGCTGTCCTCCACTATACTGCTATTACATAGAACATTCCAATAGGTGGCGCTGTCCTCCACTATACTGCTATTACATAGAACCTTCCAATAGGTGGCGCTGTCCTCCACTATACTGCTATTACATAGAACCTTCCAATAGGTGGCGCTGTCCTCCACTATACTGCTATTACATAGAACCTTCCAATAGGTGGCGCTGTTCTCCACTGTACTGCTATTACATAGAACCTTCCAATAGGTGGCGCTGTCCTCCACTATACTGCTATTACATAGAACATTCCAATAGGTGGCGCTGTCCTCCACTATACTGCTATTACATAGAACCTTCCAATAGGTGGCGCTGTCCTCCACTATACTGCTATTACATAGAACCTTCCAATAGGTGGCGCTGTCCTCCACTATACTGCTATTACATAGAACATTCCAATAGGTGGCGCTGTTCTCCACTGTACTGCTATTACATAGAACCTTCCAATAGGTGTCGCTGTTCTCCACTATACTGCTATTACATAGAACCTTCCAATAGGTGGCGCTATCCTCCACTATACTGCTATTACATAGAATATTCCAATAGGTGGCGTTGTCCTCCACTATACTGCTATTACATAGAACCTTCCAATAGGTGGCGCTGTCCTCCACTATAGAGCTATTACATAGAACCTTCCAATAGGTGGCGCTATCCTCCACTATACTGCTATTACATAGAATATTCCAATAGGTGGCGCTGTCCTCCACTATACTGCTATTACATAGAACCTTCCAATAGGTGGCGCTGTCCTCCACTATACTGCTATTACATAGAACCTTCCAATAGGTGGCGCTGTTCTCCACTATACTGCTATTACATAGAACCTTCCAATAGGTGGTGCTGTCCTCCACTATAATGCTATTACATAGAACATTCCAATAGGTGGCGCTGTCCTCCACAATAGTGCTATTACATAGAACCTTCCAATAGGTGGCGCTGTCCTCCACTATACTGCTATTACATAGAACCTTCCAATAGGTGGCGCTGTCCTCCACTATACTGCTATTACATAGAACATTCCAATAGGTGGCGCTGTCCTCCACTATACTGCTATTACATAGAACATTCCAATAGGTGGCGCTGTTCTCCACTATACTGCTATTACATAGAACCTTCCAATAGGTGGCGCTATCCTCCACTATACTGCTATTACATAGAATATTCCAATAGGTGGCACTGTCCTCCACTATACTGCTATTACATAGAACCTTCCAATAGGTGGCGCTGTTCTCCACTATACTGCTATTACATAGAACCTTCCAATAGGTGGCGCTGTCCTCCACTATACTGCTATTACATAGAACTTTCCAATAGGTGGCGCTGTTCTCCACTATACTGCTATTACATAGAACCTTCCAATAGGTGGCGCTGTCCTCCACTATACTGCTATTACATAGAACATTCCAATAGGTGGCGCTGTCCTCCACTATACTGCTATTACATAGAACCTTCCAATAGGTGGCGCTGTCCAACACTATACTGCTATTACATAGAACATTCCAATAGGTGGCGCTGTCCTCCACTATAATGCTATTACATAGAACCTTCCAATAGGTGGCGCTGTCCTCCACTATACTGCTATTACATAGAACATTCCAATAGGTGGCGCTGTCCTCCACTATACTGCTATTATTTAGAACCTTCCAATAGATGGCGCTGTCCTCCACTATACTGCTATTACATAGAACATTCCAATAGGTGGCGCTGTCCTCCACTATACTGCTATTACATAGAACATTCCAATAGGTGGCGCTGTTCTCCACTGTACTGCTATTACATAGAACCTTCCAATAGTTGGCGCTGTTCTCCACTATACTGCTATTACATAGAATTTTCCAATAGGTGGCGTTGTTCTCCACTATACTGCTATTACATAGAACATTCCAATAGGTGGCGCTATCCTCCACTATACTGCTATTACATAGAATATTCCAATAGGTGGCGCTGTCCTCCACTATACTGCTATTACATAGAACCTTCCAATAGGTGGCGCTGTCCTCCACTATACTGCTATTACATAGAACCTTCCAATAGGTGGCGCTGTCCTCCACTATACTGCTATTACATAGAACCTTCCAATAGGTGGCGCTGTCCTCCACTATACTGCTATTACATAGAACATTCCAATAGGTGGCGCTGTCCTCCACTATACTGCTATTACATAGAACCTTCCAATAGGTGGCGCTGTCCTCCACTATACTGCTATTACATAGAACCTTCCAATAGGTGGCGCTGTTCTCCACTGTACTGCTATTACATAGAACCTTCCAATAGGTGGCGCTGTCCTCCACTGTACTGCTATTACATAGAACATTCCAATAGGTGGCGCTGTCCTCCACTATACTGCTATTACATAGAACCTTCCAATAGGTGGCGCTGTCCTCCACTATACTGCTATTACATAGAACCTTCCAATAGGTGGCGCTGTCCTCCACTATACTGCTATTACATAGAACATTCCAATAGGTGGCGCTGTCCTCCACTATAATGCTATTACATAGAACCTTCCAATAGGTGGCGCTGTCCTCCACTATACTGCTATTACATAGAACATTCCAATTGGTGGCGCTGTCCTCCACTATACTGCTATTATTTAGAACCTTCCAATAGATAGCGCTGTCCTCCACTATACTGCTATTACATAGAACCTTCCAATAGGTGGCGCTGTCCTCCACTATACTGCTATTACATAGAACATTCCAATAGGTGGCGCTGTTCTCCACTGTACTGCTATTACATAGAACCTTCCAATAGGTGGCGCTGTTCTCCACTATACTGCTATTACATAGAACCTTCCAATAGGTGGCGCTATCCTTCACTATACTGCTATTACATAGAATATTCCAATAGGTGGCGCTGTCCTCCACTATACTGCTATTACATAGAACCTTCCAATAGGTGGCGCTGTCCTCCACTATACTGCTATTACATAGAACCTTCCAATAGGTGGCGCTATCCTCCACTATACTGCTATTACATAGAATATTCCAATAGGTGGCGCTGTCCTCCACTATACTGCTATTACATAGAACCTTCCAATAGGTGGCGCTGTCCTCCACTATACTGCTATTACATAGAACCTTCCAATAGGTGGCGCTGTTCTCCACTATACTGCTATTACATAGAACCTTCCAATAGGTGGCGCTGTCCTCCACTATACTGCTGTTACATAGAACATTCCAATAGGTGGCGCTGTCCTCCACTATACTGCTATTACATAGAACCTTCCAATAGGTGGCACTGTCCTCCACAATACTGCTATTACATAGAACATTCCAATAGGTGGCGCTGTCCTCCACTATAATGCTATTACATTGAACCTTCCAATAGGTGGCGCTGTACTCCACTATACTGCTATTACATAGAACATTCCAATAGGTGGCGCTGTCCTCCACTATACTGCTATTATATAGAACCTTCCAATAGATGGCGCTGTCCTCCACTATACTGCTATTACATAGAACCTTCCAATAGGTGGCGCTGTCCTCCACTATACTGCTATTACATAGAACATTCCAATAGGTGGCGCTGTTCTCCACTGTACTGCTATTACATAGAACCTTCCAATAGGTGGCGCTGTTCTCCACTATACTGCTATTACATAGAACCTTCCAATAGGTGGCGCTGTTCTCACCTATACTGCTATTACATAGAACTTTCCAATAGGTGGCGCTGTCCTCCACTATACTGCTATTACATAGAACATTCCAATAGGTGGCGCTGTCCTCCACTATACTGCTATTACATAGAACCTTCCAATAGGTGGCGCTGTCCTCCACTATACTGCTATTACATAGAACCTTCCAATAGGTGTCGCTGTCCTCCACTATACTGCTATTACATAGAACCTTCCAATAGGTGGCGCTGTTCTCGACTGTACTGCTATTACATAGAACCTTCCAATAGGTGGCGCTGTCCTCCACTATACTGCTATTACATAGAACATTCCAATAGGTGGCGCTGTCCTCCACTATACTGCTATTACATAGAACCTTCCAATAGGTGGCGCTGTCCTCCACTATACTGCTATTACATAGAACCTTCCAATAGGTGGCGCTGTCCTCCACTATACTGCTATTACATAGAACATTCCAATAGGTGGCGCTGTTCTCCACTGTACTGCTATTACATAGAACCTTCCAATAGGTGTCGCTGTTCTCCACTATACTGCTATTACATAGAACCTTCCAATAGGTGGCGCTATCCTCCACTATACTGCTATTACATAGAATATTCCAATAGGTGGCGCTGTCCTCCACTATATTGCTATTACATAGAACCTTCCAATAGGTGGCGCTGTCCTCCACTATACAGCTATTACATAGAACCTTCCAATAGGTGGCGCTATCCTCCACTATACTGCTATTACATAGAATATTCCAATAGGTGGCGCTGTCCTCCACTATACTGCTATTACATAGAACCTTCCAATAGGTGGCGCTGTCCTCCACTATACTGCTATTACATAGAACCTTCCAATAGGTGGCGCTGTTCTCCACTATACTGCTATTACATAGAACCTTCCAATAGGTGGTGCTGTCCTCCACTATAATGCTATTACATAGAACATTCCAATAGGTGGCGCTGTCCTCCACTATACTGCTATTACATAGAACCTTCCAATAGGTGGCGCTGTCCTCCACAATAGTGCTATTACATAGAACCTTCCAATAGGTGGCGCTGTCCTCCACTATACTGCTATTACATAGAACCTTCCAATAGGTGGCGCTGTCCTCCACTATACTGCTATTACATAGAACATTCCAATAGGTGGCGCTGTCCTCCACTATACTGCTATTACATAGAACATTCCAATAGGTGGCGCTGTTCTCCACTATACTGCTATTACATAGAACCTTCCAATAGGTGGCGCTATCCTCCACTATACTGCTATTACATAGAATATTCCAATAGGTGGCACTGTCCTCCACTATACTGCTATTACATAGAACCTTCCAATAGGTGGCGCTGTTCTCCACTATACTGCTATTACATAGAACCTTCCAATAGGTGGCGCTGTCCTCCACTATACTGCTATTACATAGAACTTTCCAATAGGTGGCGCTGTTCTCCACTATACTGCTATTACATAGAACCTTCCAATAGGTGGCGCTGTCCTCCACTATACTGCTATTACATAGAACATTCCAATAGGTGGCGCTGTCCTCCACTATACTGCTATTACATAGAACCTTCCAATAGGTGGCGCTGTCCTACACTATACTGCTATTACATAGAACATTCCAATAGGTGGCGCTGTCCTCCACTATAATGCTATTACATAGAACCTTCCAATAGGTGGCGCTGTCCTCCACTATACTGCTATTACATAGAACATTCCAATAGGTGGCGCTGTCCTCCACTATACTGCTATTATTTAGAACCTTCCAATAGATGGCGCTGTCCTCCACTATACTGCTATTACATAGAACCTTCCAATAGGTGGCGCTGTCCTCCACTATACTGCTATTACATAGAACATTCCAATAGGTGGCGCTGTTTTCCACTGTACTGCTATTACATAGAACCTTCCAATAGGTGGCGCTGTTCTCCACTATACTGCTATTACATAGAACCTTCCAATAGGTGGCGCTATCCTTCACTATACTGCTATTACATAGAATTTTCCAATAGGTGGCGCTGTCCTCCACTATACTGCTATTACATAGAACCTTCCAATAGGTGGCGCTGTCCTCCACTATACTGCTATTACATAGAACTTTCCAATAGGTGGCGCTGTTCTCCACTATACTGCTATTACATAGAACCTTCCAATAGGTGGCGCTGTCCTCCACTATACTGCTATTACATAGAACATTCCAATAGGTGGCGCTGTCCTCCACTATACTGCTATGACATAGAACCTTCCAATAGGTGGCGCTGTCCTCCACTATACTGCTATTACATAGAACTTTCCAATAGGTGGCGCTGTTCTCCACTATACTGCTATTACATAGAACCTTCCAATAGGTGGCGCTGTCCTCCACTATACTGCTATTACATAGAACATTCCAAAAGGTGGCGCTGTCCTCCACTATACTGCTATTACATAGAACATTCCAATAGGTGGCGCTGTTCTCCACTGTACTGCTATTACATAGAACCTTCCAATAGTTGGCGCTGTTCTCCACTATACTGCTATTACATAGAATTTTCCAATAGGTGGCGTTGTTCTCCACTATACTGCTATTACATAGAACATTCCAATAGGTGGCGCTATCCTCCACTATACTGCTATTACATAGAATATTCCAATAGGTGGCGCTGTCCTCCACTATACTGCTATTACATAGAACCTTCCAATAGGTGGCGCTGTCCTCCACTATACTGCTATTACATAGAACCTTCCAATAGGTGGCGCTGTCCTCCACTATACTGCTATTACATAGAAACTTCCAATAGGTGGCGCTGTTCTACACTGTACTGCTATTACATAGAACCTTCCAATAGGTGGCGCTGTCCTCCACTATACTGCTATTACATAGAACATTCCAATAGGTGGCGCTGTCCTCCACTATACTGCTATTACATAGAACCTTCCAATAGGTGGCGCTGTCCTCCACTATACTGCTATTACATAGAACCTTCCAATAGGTGGCGCTGTTCTCCACTGTACTGCTATTACATAGAACCTTCCAATAGGTGGCGCTGTCCTCCACTGTACTGCTATTACATAGAACATTCCAATAGGTGGCGCTGTCCTCCACTATACTGCTATTACATAGAACCTTCCAATAGGTGGCGCTGTCCTCCACTATACTGCTATTACATAGAACCTTCCAATAGGTGGCGCTATCCTTCACTATACTGCTATTACATAGAATATTCCAATAGGTGGCGCTGTCCTCCACTATACTGCTATTACATAGAACCTTCCAATAGGTGGCGCTGTCCTCCACTATACTGCTATTACATAGAACCTTCCAATAGGTGGCGCTATCCTCCACTATACTGCTATTACATAGAATATTCCAATAGGTGGCGCTGTCCTCCACTATACTGCTATTACATAGAACCTTCCAATAGGTGGCGCTGTCCTCCACTATACTGCTATTACATAGAACCTTCCAATAGGTGGCGCTGTTCTCCACTATACTGCTATTACATAGAACCTTCCAATAGGTGGCGCTGTCCTCCACTATACTGCTGTTACATAGAACATTCCAATAGGTGGCGCTGTCCTCCACTATACTGCTATTACATAGAACCTTCCAATAGGTGGCACTGTCCTCCACAATACTGCTATTACATAGAACCTTCCAATAGGTGGCGCTGTCCTCCACTATACTGCTATTACATAGAACATTCCAATAGGTGGCGCTGTCCTCCACTATAATGCTATTACATAGAACCTTCCAATAGGTGGCGCTGTACTCCACTATACTGCTATTACATAGAACATTCCAATAGGTGGCGCTGTCCTCCACTATACTGCTATTATATAGAACCTTCCAATAGATGGCGCTGTCCTCCACTATACTGCTATTACATAGAACCTTCCAATAGGTGGCGCTGTCCTCCACTATACTGCTATTACATAGAACATTCCAATAGGTGGCGCTGTTCTCCACTGTACTGCTATTACATAGAACCTTCCAATAGGTGGCGCTGTTCTCCACTATACTGCTATTACATAGAACCTTCCAATAGGTGGCGCTGTTCTCACCTATACTGCTATTACATAGAACTTTCCAATAGGTGGCGCTGTCCTCCACTATACTGCTATTACATAGAACATTCCAATAGGTGGCGCTGTCCTCCACTATACTGCTATTACATAGAACCTTCCAATAGGTGGCGCTGTCCTCCACTATACTGCTATTACATAGAACCTTCCAATAGGTGGCGCTGTCCTCCACTATACTGCTATTACATAGAACCTTCCAATAGGTGGCGCTGTTCTCCACTGTACTGCTATTACATAGAACCTTCCAATAGGTGGCGCTGTCCTCCACTATACTGCTATTACATAGAACATTCCAATAGGTGGCGCTGTCCTCCACTATACTGCTATTACATAGAACCTTCCAATAGGTGGCGCTGTCCTCCACTATACTGCTATTACATAGAACCTTCCAATAGGTGGCGCTGTCCTCCACTATACTGCTATTACATAGAACATTCCAATAGGTGGCGCTGTTCTCCACTGTACTGCTATTACATAGAACCTTCCAATAGGTGTCGCTGTTCTCCACTATACTGCTATTACATAGAACCTTCCAATAGGTGGCGCTATCCTCCACTATACTGCTATTACATAGAATATTCCAATAGGTGGCGTTGTCCTCCACTATACTGCTATTACATAGAACCTTCCAATAGGTGGCGCTGTCCTCCACTATAGAGCTATTACATAGAACCTTCCAATAGGTGGCGCTATCCTCCACTATACTGCTATTACATAGAATATTCCAATAGGTGGCGCTGTCCTCCACTATACTGCTATTACATAGAACCTTCCAATAGGTGGCGCTGTCCTCCACTATACTGCTATTACATAGAACCTTCCAATAGGTGGCGCTGTTCTCCACTATACTGCTATTACATAGAACCTTCCAATAGGTGGTGCTGTCCTCCACTATAATGCTATTACATAGAACATTCCAATAGGTGGCGCTGTCCTCCACAATAGTGCTATTACATAGAACCTTCCAATAGGTGGCGCTGTCCTCCACTATACTGCTATTACATAGAACCTTCCAATAGGTGGCGCTGTCCTCCACTATACTGCTATTACATAGAACATTCCAATAGGTGGCGCTGTCCTCCACTATACTGCTATTACATAGAACATTCCAATAGGTGGCGCTGTTCTCCACTATACTGCTATTACATAGAACCTTCCAATAGGTGGCGCTATCCTCCACTATACTGCTATTACATAGAATATTCCAATAGGTGGCACTGTCCTCCACTATACTGCTATTACATAGAACCTTCCAATAGGTGGCGCTGTTCTCCACTATACTGCTATTACATAGAACCTTCCAATAGGTGGCGCTGTCCTCCACTATACTGCTATTACATAGAACTTTCCAATAGGTGGCGCTGTTCTCCACTATACTGCTATTACATAGAACCTTCCAATAGGTGGCGCTGTCCTCCACTATACTGCTATTACATAGAACATTCCAATAGGTGGCGCTGTCCTCCACTATACTGCTATTACATAGAACCTTCCAATAGGTGGCGCTGTCCAACACTATACTGCTATTACATAGAACATTCCAATAGGTGGCGCTGTCCTCCACTATAATGCTATTACATAGAACCTTCCAATAGGTGGCGCTGTCCTCCACTATACTGCTATTACATAGAACATTCCAATAGGTGGCGCTGTCCTCCACTATACTGCTATTATTTAGAACCTTCCAATAGATGGCGCTGTCCTCCACTATACTGCTATTACATAGAACATTCCAATAGGTGGCGCTGTCCTCCACTATACTGCTATTACATAGAACATTCCAATAGGTGGCGCTGTTCTCCACTGTACTGCTATTACATAGAACCTTCCAATAGTTGGCGCTGTTCTCCACTATACTGCTATTACATAGAATTTTCCAATAGGTGGCGTTGTTCTCCACTATACTGCTATTACATAGAACATTCCAATAGGTGGCGCTATCCTCCACTATACTGCTATTACATAGAATATTCCAATAGGTGGCGCTGTCCTCCACTATACTGCTATTACATAGAACCTTCCAATAGGTGGCGCTGTCCTCCACTATACTGCTATTACATAGAACCTTCCAATAGGTGGCGCTGTCCTCCACTATACTGCTATTACATAGAACCTTCCAATAGGTGGCGCTGTCCTCCACTATACTGCTATTACATAGAACATTCCAATAGGTGGCGCTGTCCTCCACTATACTGCTATTACATAGAACCTTCCAATAGGTGGCGCTGTCCTCCACTATACTGCTATTACATAGAACCTTCCAATAGGTGGCGCTGTTCTCCACTGTACTGCTATTACATAGAACCTTCCAATAGGTGGCGCTGTCCTCCACTGTACTGCTATTACATAGAACATTCCAATAGGTGGCGCTGTCCTCCACTATACTGCTATTACATAGAACCTTCCAATAGGTGGCGCTGTCCTCCACTATACTGCTATTACATAGAACCTTCCAATAGGTGGCGCTGTCCTCCACTATACTGCTATTACATAGAACATTCCAATAGGTGGCGCTGTCCTCCACTATAATGCTATTACATAGAACCTTCCAATAGGTGGCGCTGTCCTCCACTATACTGCTATTACATAGAACATTCCAATTGGTGGCGCTGTCCTCCACTATACTGCTATTATTTAGAACCTTCCAATAGATAGCGCTGTCCTCCACTATACTGCTATTACATAGAACCTTCCAATAGGTGGCGCTGTCCTCCACTATACTGCTATTACATAGAACATTCCAATAGGTGGCGCTGTTCTCCACTGTACTGC
The DNA here is from genome assembly GCF_050947455.1 of Rhinoderma darwinii. Lineage (NCBI taxonomy): Eukaryota > Metazoa > Chordata > Amphibia > Anura > Rhinodermatidae > Rhinoderma > Rhinoderma darwinii. The sequence continues at coordinate 11,196 of NW_027462973.1, forward strand.
TATTACATAGAACCTTCCAATAGGTGGCGCTGTTCTCCACTATACTGCTATTACATAGAACCTTCCAATAGGTGGCGCTATCCTTCACTATACTGCTATTACATAGAATATTCCAATAGGTGGCGCTGTCCTCCACTATACTGCTATTACATAGAACCTTCCAATAGGTGGCGCTGTCCTCCACTATACTGCTATTACATAGAACCTTCCAATAGGTGGCGCTATCCTCCACTATACTGCTATTACATAGAATATTCCAATAGGTGGCGCTGTCCTCCACTATACTGCTATTACATAGAACCTTCCAATAGGTGGCGCTGTCCTCCACTATACTGCTATTACATAGAACCTTCCAATAGGTGGCGCTGTTCTCCACTATACTGCTATTACATAGAACCTTCCAATAGGTGGCGCTGTCCTCCACTATACTGCTGTTACATAGAACATTCCAATAGGTGGCGCTGTCCTCCACTATACTGCTATTACATAGAACCTTCCAATAGGTGGCACTGTCCTCCACAATACTGCTATTACATAGAACATTCCAATAGGTGGCGCTGTCCTCCACTATAATGCTATTACATTGAACCTTCCAATAGGTGGCGCTGTACTCCACTATACTGCTATTACATAGAACATTCCAATAGGTGGCGCTGTCCTCCACTATACTGCTATTATATAGAACCTTCCAATAGATGGCGCTGTCCTCCACTATACTGCTATTACATAGAACCTTCCAATAGGTGGCGCTGTCCTCCACTATACTGCTATTACATAGAACATTCCAATAGGTGGCGCTGTTCTCCACTGTACTGCTATTACATAGAACCTTCCAATAGGTGGCGCTGTTCTCCACTATACTGCTATTACATAGAACCTTCCAATAGGTGGCGCTGTTCTCACCTATACTGCTATTACATAGAACTTTCCAATAGGTGGCGCTGTCCTCCACTATACTGCTATTACATAGAACATTCCAATAGGTGGCGCTGTCCTCCACTATACTGCTATTACATAGAACCTTCCAATAGGTGGCGCTGTCCTCCACTATACTGCTATTACATAGAACCTTCCAATAGGTGGCGCTGTCCTCCACTATACTGCTATTACATAGAACCTTCCAATAGGTGGCGCTGTCCTCCACTATACTGCTATTACATAGAACATTCCAATAGGTGGCGCTGTCCTCCACTATACTGCTATTACATAGAACCTTCCAATAGGTGGCGCTGTCCTCCACTATACTGCTATTACATAGAACCTTCCAATAGGTGGCGCTGTCCTCCACTATACTGCTATTACATAGAACATTCCAATAGGTGGCGCTGTTCTCCACTGTACTGCTATTACATAGAACCTTCCAATAGGTGTCGCTGTTCTCCACTATACTGCTATTACATAGAACCTTCCAATAGGTGGCGCTATCCTCCACTATACTGCTATTACATAGAATATTCCAATAGGTGGCGCTGTCCTCCACTATATTGCTATTACATAGAACCTTCCAATAGGTGGCGCTGTCCTCCACTATACAGCTATTACATAGAACCTTCCAATAGGTGGCGCTATCCTCCACTATACTGCTATTACATAGAATATTCCAATAGGTGGCGCTGTCCTCCACTATACTGCTATTACATAGAACCTTCCAATAGGTGGCGCTGTCCTCCACTATACTGCTATTACATAGAACCTTCCAATAGGTGGCGCTGTTCTCCACTATACTGCTATTACATAGAACCTTCCAATAGGTGGTGCTGTCCTCCACTATAATGCTATTACATAGAACATTCCAATAGGTGGCGCTGTCCTCCACTATACTGCTATTACATAGAACCTTCCAATAGGTGGCGCTGTCCTCCACAATAGTGCTATTACATAGAACCTTCCAATAGGTGGCGCTGTCCTCCACTATACTGCTATTACATAGAACCTTCCAATAGGTGGCGCTGTCCTCCACTATACTGCTATTACATAGAACATTCCAATAGGTGGCGCTGTCCTCCACTATACTGCTATTACATAGAACATTCCAATAGGTGGCGCTGTTCTCCACTATACTGCTATTACATAGAACCTTCCAATAGGTGGCGCTATCCTCCACTATACTGCTATTACATAGAATATTCCAATAGGTGGCACTGTCCTCCACTATACTGCTATTACATAGAACCTTCCAATAGGTGGCGCTGTTCTCCACTATACTGCTATTACATAGAACCTTCCAATAGGTGGCGCTGTCCTCCACTATACTGCTATTACATAGAACTTTCCAATAGGTGGCGCTGTTCTCCACTATACTGCTATTACATAGAACCTTCCAATAGGTGGCGCTGTCCTCCACTATACTGCTATTACATAGAACATTCCAATAGGTGGCGCTGTCCTCCACTATACTGCTATTACATAGAACCTTCCAATAGGTGGCGCTGTCCTACACTATACTGCTATTACATAGAACATTCCAATAGGTGGCGCTGTCCTCCACTATAATGCTATTACATAGAACCTTCCAATAGGTGGCGCTGTCCTCCACTATACTGCTATTACATAGAACATTCCAATAGGTGGCGCTGTCCTCCACTATACTGCTATTATTTAGAACCTTCCAATAGATGGCGCTGTCCTCCACTATACTGCTATTACATAGAACCTTCCAATAGGTGGCGCTGTCCTCCACTATACTGCTATTACATAGAACATTCCAATAGGTGGCGCTGTTTTCCACTGTACTGCTATTACATAGAACCTTCCAATAGGTGGCACTGTTCTCCACTATACTGCTATTACATAGAACCTTCCAATAGGTGGCGCTATCCTTCACTATACTGCTATTACATAGAATTTTCCAATAGGTGGCGCTGTCCTCCACTATACTGCTATTACATAGAACCTTCCAATAGGTGGCGCTGTCCTCCACTATACTGCTATTACATAGAACTTTCCAATAGGTGGCGCTGTTCTCCACTATACTGCTATTACATAGAACCTTCCAATAGGTGGCGCTGTCCTCCACTATACTGCTATTACATAGAACATTCCAATAGGTGGCGCTGTCCTCCACTATACTGCTATTACATGGAACATTCCAATAGGTGGCGCTGTTCTCCACTGTACTGCTATTACATAGAACCTTCCAATAGTTGGCGCTGTTCTCCACTATACTGCTATTACATAGAATTTTCCAATAGGTGGCGTTGTTCTCCACTATACTGCTATTACATAGAACATTCCAATAGGTGGCGCTATCCTCCACTATACTGCTATTACATAGAATATTCCAATAGGTGGCGCTGTCCTCCACTATACTGCTATTACATAGAACCTTCCAATAGGTGGCGCTGTCCTCCACTATACTGCTATTACATAGAACCTTCCAATAGGTGGCGCTGTCCTCCACTATACTGCTATTACATAGAAACTTCCAATAGGTGGCGCTGTTCTACACTGTACTGCTATTACATAGAACCTTCCAATAGGTGGCGCTGTCCTCCACTATACTGCTATTACATAGAACATTCCAATAGGTGGCGCTGTCCTCCACTATACTGCTATTACATAGGACCTTCCAATAGGTGGCGCTGTCCTCCACTATACTGCTATTACATAGAACCTTCCAATAGGTGGCGCTGTTCTCCACTGTACTGCTATTACATAGAACCTTCCAATAGGTGGCGCTGTCCTCCACTGTACTGCTATTACATAGAACATTCCAATAGGTGGCGCTGTCCTCCACTATACTGCTATTACATAGAACCTTCCAATAGGTGGCGCTGTCCTCCACTATACTGCTATTACATAGAACCTTCCAATAGGTGGTGCTGTCCTCCACTATACTGCTATTACATAGAACATTCCAATAGGTGGCGCTGTCCTCCACTATAATGCTATTACATAGAACCTTCCAATAGGTGGCGCTGTCCTCCACTATACTGCTATTACATAGAACATTCCAATTGGTGGCGCTGTCCTCCACTATACTGCTATTATTTAGAACCTTCCAATAGATAGCGCTGTCCTCCACTATACTGCTATTACATAGAACCTTCCAATAGGTGGCGCTGTCCTCCACTATACTGCTATTACATAGAACATTCCAATAGGTGGCGCTGTTCTCCACTGTACTGCTATTACATAGAACCTTCCAATAGGTGGCGCTGTTCTCCACTATACTGCTATTACATAGAACCTTCCAATAGGTGGCGCTATCCTTCACTATACTGCTATTACATAGAATATTCCAATAGGTGGCGCTGTCCTCCACTATACTGCTATTACATAGAACCTTCCAATAGGTGGCGCTGTCCTCCACTATACTGCTATTACATAGAACCTTCCAATAGGTGGCGCTATCCTCCACTATACTGCTATTACATAGAATATTCCAATAGGTGGCGCTGTCCTCCACTATACTGCTATTACATAGAACCTTCCAATAGGTGGCGCTGTCCTCCACTATACTGCTATTACATAGAACCTTCCAATAGGTGGCGCTGTCCTCCACTATACTGCTGTTACATAGAACATTCCAATAGGTGGCGCTGTCCTCCACTATACTGCTATTACATAGAACCTTCCAATAGGTGGCACTGTCCTCCACAATACTGCTATTACATAGCACATTCCAATAGGTGGCGCTGTCCTCCACTATAATGCTATTACATAGAACCTTCCAATAGGTGGCGCTGTACTCCACTATACTGCTATTACATAGAACATTCCAATAGGTGGCGCTGTCCTCCACTATACTGCTATTATATAGAACCTTCCAATAGATGGCGCTGTCCTCCACTATACTGCTATTACATAGAACCTTCCAATAGGTGGCGCTGTCCTCCACTATACTGCTATTACATAGAACATTCCAATAGGTGGCGCTGTTCTCCACTGTACTGCTATTACATAGAACCTTCCAATAGGTGGCGCTGTTCTCCACTATACTGCTATTACATAGAACCTTCCAATAGGTGGCGCTGTTCTCACCTATACTGCTATTACATAGAACTTTCCAATAGGTGGCGCTGTCCTCCACTATACTGCTATTACATAGAACATTCCAATAGGTGGCGCTGTCCTCCACTATACTGCTATTACATAGAACCTTCCAATAGGTGGCGCTGTCCTCCACTATACTGCTATTACATAGAACCTTCCAATAGGTGGCGCTGTCCTCCACTATACTGCTATTACATAGAACCTTCCAATAGGTGGCGCTGTTCTCCACTGTACTGCTATTACATAGAACCTTCCAATAGGTGGCGCTGTCCTCCACTATACTGCTATTACATAGAACATTCCAATAGGTGGCGCTGTCCTCCACTATACTGCTATTACATAGAACCTTCCAATAGGTGGCGCTGTCCTCCACTATACTGCTATTACATAGAACCTTCCAATAGGTGGCGCTGTCCTCCACTATACTGCTATTACATAGAACATTCCAATAGGTGGCGCTGTTCTCCACTGTACTGCTATTACATAGAACCTTCCAATAGGTGTCGCTGTTCTCCACTATACTGCTATTACATAGAACCTTCCAATAGGTGGCGCTATCCTCCACTATACTGCTATTACATAGAATATTCCAATAGGTGGCGCTGTCCTCCACTATACTGCTATTACATAGAACCTTCCAATAGGTGGCGCTGTCCTCCACTATACAGCTATTACATAGAACCTTCCAATAGGTGGCGCTATCCTCCACTATACTGCTATTACATAGAATATTCCAATAGGTGGCGCTGTCCTCCACTATACTGCTATTACATAGAACCTTCCAATAGGTGGCGCTGTCCTCCACTATACTGCTATTACATAGAACCTTCCATTAGGTGGCGCTGTTCTCCACTATACTGCTATTACATAGAACCTTCCAATAGGTGGTGCTGTCCTCCACTATAATGCTATTACATAGAACATTCCAATAGGTGGCGCTGTCCTCCACTATACTGCTATTACATAGAACATTCCAATAGGTGGCGCTGTCCTCCACTATACTGCTATTATTTAGAACCTTCCAATAGATGGCGCTGTCCTCCACTATACTGCTATTACATAGAACCTTCCAATAGGTGGCGCTGTCCTCCACTATACTGCTATTACATAGAACATTCCAATAGGTGGCGCTGTCCTCCACTATACTGCTATTACATAGAACCTTCCAATAGGTGGCGCTGTCCTACACTATACTGCTATTACATAGAACATTCCAATAGGTGGCGCTGTCCTCCACTATAATGCTATTACATAGAACCTTCCAATAGGTGGCGCTGTCCTCCACTATACTGCTATTACATAGAACATTCCAATAGGTGGCGCTGTCCTCCACTATACTGCTATTACATAGAACCTTCCAATAGGTGGCGCTGTCCTACACTATACTGCTATTACATAGAACATTCCAATAGGTGGCGCTGTCCTCCACTATAATGCTATTACATAGAACCTTCCAATAGGTGGCGCTGTCCTCCACTATACTGCTATTACATAGAACATTCCAATAGGTGGCGCTGTCCTCCACTATACTGCTATTATTTAGAACCTTCCAATAGATGGCGCTGTCCTCCACTATACTGCTATTACATAGAACCTTCCAATAGGTGGCGCTGTCCTCCACTATACTGCTATTACATAGAACCTTCCAATAGGTGGCGCTATCCTCCACTATACTGCTATTACATAGAATATTCCAATAGGTGGCGCTGTCCTCCACTATACTGCTATTACATAGAACCTTCCAATAGGTGGCGCTGTCCTCCACTATACTGCTATTACATAGAACCTTCCAATAGGTGGCGCTGTTCTCCACTATACTGCTATTACATAGAACCTTCCAATAGGTGGCGCTGTCCTCCACTATACTGCTGTTACATAGAACATTCCAATAGGTGGCGCTGTCCTCCACTATACTGCTATTACATAGAACCTTCCAATAGGTGGCACTGTCCTCCACAATACTGCTATTACATAGAACATTCCAATAGGTGGCGCTGTCCTCCACTATAATGCTATTACATAGAACCTTCCAATAGGTGGCGCTGTACTCCACTATACTGCTATTACATAGAACATTCCAATAGGTGGCGCTGTCCTCCACTATACTGCTATTATATAGAACCTTCCAATAGATGGCGCTGTCCTCCACTATACTGCTATTACATAGAACCTTCCAATAGGTGGCGCTGTCCTCCACTATACTGCTATTACATAGAACATTCCAATAGGTGGCGCTGTTCTCCACTGTACTGCTATTACATAGAACCTTCCAATAGGTGGCGCTGTTCTCCACTATACTGCTATTACATAGAACCTTCCAATAGGTGGCGCTGTTCTCACCTATACTGCTATTACATAGAACTTTCCAATAGGTGGCGCTGTCCTCCACTATACTGCTATTACATAGAACATTCCAATAGGTGGCGCTGTCCTCCACTATACTGCTATTACATAGAACCTTCCAATAGGTGGCGCTGTCCTCCACTATACTGCTATTACATAGAACCTTCCAATAGGTGGCGCTGTCCTCCACTATACTGCTATTACATAGAACCTTCCAATAGGTGGCGCTGTTCTCCACTGTACTGCTATTACATAGAACCTTCCAATAGGTGGCGCTGTCCTCCACTATACTGCTATTACATAGAACATTCCAATAGGTGGCGCTGTCCTCCACTATACTGCTATTACATAGAACCTTCCAATAGGTGGCGCTGTCCTCCACTATACTGCTATTACATAGAACCTTCCAATAGGTGGCGCTGTCCTCCACTATACTGCTATTACATAGAACATTCCAATAGGTGGCGCTGTTCTCCACTGTACTGCTATTACATAGAACCTTCCAATAGGTGTCGCTGTTCTCCACTATACTGCTATTACATAGAACCTTCCAATAGGTGGCGCTATCCTCCACTATACTGCTATTACATAGAATATTCCAATAGGTGGCGCTGTCCTCCACTATACTGCTATTACATAGAACCTTCCAATAGGTGGCGCTGTCCTCCACTATACAGCTATTACATAGAACCTTCCAATAGGTGGCGCTATCCTCCACTATACTGCTATTACATAGAATATTCCAATAGGTGGCGCTGTCCTCCACTATACTGCTATTACATAGAACCTTCCAATAGGTGGCGCTGTCCTCCACTATACTGCTATTACATAGAACCTTCCATTAGGTGGCGCTGTTCTCCACTATACTGCTATTACATAGAACCTTCCAATAGGTGGTGCTGTCCTCCACTATAATGCTATTACATAGAACATTCCAATAGGTGGCGCTGTCCTCCACTATACTGCTATTACATAGAACCTTCCAATAGGTGGCGCTGTCCTCCACAATAGTGCTATTACATAGAACCTTCCAATAGGTGGCGCTGTCCTCCACTATACTGCTATTACATAGAACCTTCCAATAGGTGGCGCTGTCCTCCACTATACTGCTATTACATAGAACATTCCAATAGGTGGCGCTGTCCTCCACTATACTGCTATTACATAGAACATTCCAATAGGTGGCGCTGTTCTCCACTATACTGCTATTACATAGAACCTTCCAATAGGTGGCGCTATCCTCCACTATACTGCTATTACATAGAATATTCCAATAGGTGGCACTGTCCTCCACTATACTGCTATTACATAGAACCTTCCAATAGGTGGCGCTGTTCTCCACTATACTGCTATTACATAGAACCTTCCAATAGGTGGCGCTGTCCTCCACTATACTGCTATTACATAGAACTTTCCAATAGGTGGCGCTGTTCTCCACTATACTGCTATTACATAGAACCTTCCAATAGGTGGCGCTGTCCTCCACTATACTGCTATTACATAGAACATTCCAATAGGTGGCGCTGTCCTCCACTATACTGCTATTACATAGAACCTTCCAATAGGTGGCGCTGTCCTACACTATACTGCTATTACATAGAACATTCCAATAGGTGGCGCTGTCCTCCACTATAATGCTATTACATAGAACCTTCCAATAGGTGGCGCTGTCCTCCACTATACTGCTATTACATAGAACATTCCAATAGGTGGCGCTGTCCTCCACTATACTGCTATTATTTAGAACCTTCCAATAGATGGCGCTGTCCTCCACTATACTGCTATTACATAGAACCTTCCAATAGGTGGCGCTGTCCTCCACAATACTGCTATTACATAGAACATTCCAATAGGTGGCGCTGTTTTCCACTGTACTGCTATTACAAAGAACCTTCCAATAGGTGGCGCTGTTCTCCACTATACTGCTATTACATAGAACCTTCCAATAGGTGGCGCTATCCTTCACTATACTGCTATTACATAGAATTTTCCAATAGGTGGCGCTGTCCTCCACTATACTGCTATTACATAGAACCTTCCAATAGGTGGCGCTGTCCTCCACTATACTGCTATTACATAGAACTTTCCAATAGGTGGCGCTGTTCTCCACTATACTGCTATTACATAGAACCTTCCAATAGGTGGCGCTGTCCTCCACTATACTGCTATTACATAGAACATTCCAATAGGTGGCGCTGTCCTCCACTATACTGCTATTACATAGAACATTCCAATAGGTGGCGCTGTTCTCCACTGTACTGCTATTACATAGAACCTTCCAATAGTTGGCGCTGTTCTCCACTATACTGCTATTACATAGAATTTTCCAATAGGTGGCGTTGTTCTCCACTATACTGCTATTACATAGAACATTCCAATAGGTGGCGCTATCCTCCACTATACTGCTATTACATAGAATATTCCAATAGGTGGTGCTGTCCTCCACTATACTGCTATTACATAGAACCTTCCAATAGGTGGCGCTGTCCTCCACTATACTGCTATTACATAGAACTTTCCAATAGGTGGCGCTGTTCTCCACTATACTGCTATTACATAGAACCTTCCAATAGGTGGCGCTGTCCTCCACTATACTGCTATTACATAGAACATTCCAATAGGTGGCGCTGTCCTCCACTATACTGCTATTACATAGAACCTTCCAATAGGTGGCGCTGTCCTCCACTGTACTGCTATTACATAGAATCTTCCAATAGGTGGCGCTGTCCTCCACTATACTGCTATTACATAGAACATTCCAACAGGTGGCGCTGTCCTCCACTATACTGCTATTACATAGAATATTCCAATAGGTGGCGCTGTCCTCCACTATACTGCTATTACATAGAACCTTCCAATAGGTGGCGCTGTCCTCCACAATACTGCTATTACATAGAACCTTCCAATAGGTGGCGCTATCCTCCACTATACTGCTATTACATAGAATATTCCAATAGGTGGCGCTGTCCTCCACTATACTGCTATTACATAGAACCTTCCAATAGGTGGCGCTGTCCTCCACTATACTGCTATTACATAGAACATTCCAATAGGTGGCGCTGTCCTCCACTATACTGCTATTACATAGAACATTCCAATAGGTGGCGCTGTCCTCCACTATACTGCTATTACATAGAACCTTCCAATAGGTGGCGCTGTCCTCCACTATACTGCTATTACATAGAACCTTCCAATAGGTGGCGCTGTCCTCCACTATACTGCTATTACATAGAACATTCCAATAGGTGGCGCTGTCCTCCACTATAATGCTATTACATAGAACCTTCCAATAGGTGGCGCTGTCCTCCACTATACTGCTATTACATAGAACATTCCAATAGGTGGCGCTGTCCTCCACTATACTGCTATTATTTAGAACCTTCCAATAGATGGCGCTGTCCTCCACTATACTGCTATTACATAGAACCTTCCAATAGGTGGCGCTGTCCTCCACTATACTGCTATTACATAGAACATTCCCATAGGTGGCGCTGTTCTCCACTGTACTGCTATTACATAGAACCTTCCAATAGGTGGCGCTGTTCTCCACTATACTGCTATTACATAGAACATTCCAATAGATGGCGCTGTCCTCCACTATACTGCTATTACATAGAACCTTCCAATAGGTGGCGCTGTCCTCCACTATACTGCTATTACATAGAACATTCCAATAGGTGGCGCTGTCCTCCACAATACTGCTATTACATAGAACCTTCCAATAGGTGGCGCTGTCCTCCACTATACTGCTATTACATAGAACCTTCCAATAGGTGGCGCTGTCCTCCACTATACTGCTATTACATAGAACATTCCAATAGGTGGCGCTGTCCTCCACTATTCTGCTATTACATAGAACATTCCAATAGGTGGCGCTGTTCTCCACTATACTGCTATTACATAGAACCTTCCAATAGGTGGCGCTGTCCTCCACTATACTGCTATTACATAGAACCTTCCAATAGGTGGCGCTGTTCTCACCTTTACTGCTATTACATAGAACCTTCCAATAGGTGGCGCTGTCCTCCACTATACTGCTATTACATAGAACTTTCCAATAGGTGGCGCTGTCCTCCACTATACTGCTATTACATAGAACCTTCCAATAGGTGGCGCTGTCCTCCACTATACTGCTATTACATAGAACCTTCCAATAGGTGGCGCTGTTCTCCACTGTACTGCTATTACATAGAATCTTCCAATAGGTGGTGCTGTCCTCCACTATACTGCTATTACATAGAACATTCCAATAGGTGGCGCTGTCCTCCACTATACTGCTATTACATAGAATATTCCAATAGGTGGCGCTGTCCTCCACTATACTGCTATTACATAGAACCTTCCAATAGGTGGCGCTGTCCTCCACTATACTGCTATTACATAGAACCTTCCAATAGGTGGCGCTGTTCTCCACTGTACTGCTATTACATAGAACCTTCCAATAGGTGGCGCTGTCCTCCACTATACTGCTATTACATAGAAAATTCCAATAGGTGGCACTGTCCTCCACTATACTGCTATTACATAGAACCTTCCAATAGGTGGCGCTGTCCTCCACAATACTGCTATTACATAGAACCTTCCAATAGGTGGCGCTGTCCTCCACTATACTGCTATTACATAGAACCTTCCAATAGGTGGCGCTGTCCTCCACAATACTGCTATTACATAGAACCTTCCAATAGGTGGCGCTGTCCTCCACTATACTGCTATTACATAGAACCTTCCAATAGGTGGCGCTGTCCTCCACTATACTGCTATTACATAGAACCTTCCAATAAGTGGCGCTGTTCTCCACTATACTGCTATTACATAGAACCTTCCAATAGGTGGCACTGTCCTCCACTATACTGCTATTACATAGAACATTCCAATAGGTGGCGCTGTTCTCCACTGTACTGCTATTACATAGAACCTTCCAATAGGTGGCGCTGTTCTCCACTATACTGCTATTACATAGAACCTTCCAATAGGTGGCGCTATCCTCCACTATACTGCTATTACATAGAATATTCCAATAGGTGGCACTGTCCTCCACTATACTGCTATTACATAGAACCTTCCAATAGGTGGCGCTGTTCTCCACTATACTGCTATTACATAGAACCTTCCAATAGGTGGCGCTGTCCTCCACTATACTGCTATTACATAGAACCTTCCAATAGGTGGCGCTGTCCTCCACTATACTGCTATTACATAGAACCTTCCAATAGGTGGCGCTGTCCTCCACTATACTGCTATTACATAGAACATTCCAATAGGTGGTGCTGTCCTCCACTATACGCTATCACATAGAACCTTCCAATAGGTGGCGCTGTCCTCCACTATAATGCTATAACACAGAACCTTCCAATAGGTGGCGCTGTCCTCCACTATACTGCTATAACACAGAACCTTCCAATAGGTGGCGCTGTCCTCCACTATACTGCTATTACATAGAACATTCCAATAGGTGGCGCTGTCCTCCACTATACAGCTATTATATAGAACCTTCCAATAGATGGCGCTGTCCTCCACTATACTGCTATTACATAGAACGTTCCAATAGGTGGCGCTGTCCTCCACTATACTGCTATTACATAGAACATTCCAATAGGTGGCGCTGTTCTCCACTGTACTGCTATTACATAGAACCTTCCAATAGGTGGCGCTGTCCTCCACTATACGCTATTACATAGAACCTTCCAATAGGTGGCGCTGTCCTCCACTATACTGCTATTACATAGAACATTCCAATAGGTGGCGCTGTCCTCCACTATACAGCTATTATATAGAACCTTCCAATAGATGGCGCTGTCCTCCACTATACTGCTATTACATAGAACCTTCCAATAGGTGGCGCTGTCCTCCACTATACTGCTATTACATAGAACATTCCAATAGGTGGCGCTGTTCTCCACTGTACTGCTATTACATAGAACCTTCCAATAGGTGGCGCTGTCCTCCACTATACTGCTATTACATAGAACCTTCCAATAGGTGGCGCTGTCCTCCACTATACTGCTATTACATAGAACCTTCCAATAGGTGGCGCTGTTCTCCACTGTACTGCTATTACATAGAACCTTCCAATAGGTGGCGCTGTCCTCCACTATACTGCTATTACATAGAACCTTCCAATAGGAGGCGCTATCCTCCACTATACTGCTATTACATAGAATATTCCAATAGGTGGCGCTGTCCTCCACTATACTGCTATTACATAGAACCTTCCAATAGGTGGCGCTGTCCTCCACTATACTGCTATTACATAGAACATTCCAATAGGTGGCGCTGTCCTCCACTATACTGCTATTACATAGAACATTCCAATAGGTGGCGCTGTTCTCCACTATACTGCTATTACATAGAACCTTCCAATAGGTGGCGCTGTCCTCCACTATACTGCTATTACATAGAACCTTCCAAAAGGTGGCGCTGTTCTCACCTTTACTGCTATTACATAGAACCTTCCAATAGGTGGCGCTGTCCTCCACTATACTGCTATTACATAGAACCTTCCAATAGGTGGCGCTGTCCTCCACTATACTGCTATTACATAGAACCTTCCAATAGGTGGCGCTGTTCTCCACTGTACTGCTATTACATAGAATCTTCCAATAGGTGGTGCTGTCCTCCACTATACTGCTATTACATAGAACATTCCAATAGGTGGCGCTGTCCTCTACTATACTGCTATTACATAGAATATTCCAAAAGGTGGCGCTGTCCTCCACTATACTGCTATTACATAGAACCTTCCAATAGGTGGCACTGTCCTCCACTATACTGCTATTACATAGAACATTCCAATAGGTGGCGCTGTCCTCCACTATACTGCTATTACATAGAACCTTCCAATAGGTGGCGCTGTCCTCCACAATACTGCTATTACATAGAACCTTCCAATAGGTGGCGCTGTCCTCCACTATACTGCTATTACATAGAACCTTCCAATAGGTGGCGCTGTTCTCCACTATACTGCTATTACATAGAACCTTCCAATAGGTGGCGCTGTCCTCCACTATACTGCTATTACATAGAACATTCCAATAGGTGGCGCTGTCCTCCACTATACTGCTATTACATAGAACCTTCCAATAGGTGGCGCTGTCCTCCACAATACTGCTATTACATAGAACCTTCCAATAGGTGGCGCTGTCCTCCACTATACTGCTATTACATAGAACCTTCCAAAAGGTGGCGCTGTCCTCCACTATACTGCTATTACATAGAACATTCCAATAGGTGGCGCTGTCCTCCACAATACTGCTATTACATAGAACCTTCCAATAGGTAGCGCTGTTCTCCACTATACTGCTATTACATAGAACCTTCCAATAGGTGGCGCTGTCCTCCACTATACTGCTATTACATAGAACATTCCAATAGGTGGCGCTGTCCTCCACTATACTGCTATTACATAGAACATTCCAATAGGTGGCGCTGTTCTCCACTATACTGCTATTACATAGAACCTTCCAATAGGTGGCGCTGTCCTCCACTATACTGCTATTACATAGAACCTTCCAATAGGTGGCGCTGTTCTCACCTTTGCTATTACATAGAACCTTCCAATAGGTGGCGCTGTCCTCCACTATACTGCTATTACATAGAACTTTCCAATAGGTGGCGCTGTCCTCCACTATACTGCTATTACATAGAACCTTCCAATAGGTGGCGCTGTCCTCCACTATACTGCTATTACATAGAACCTTCCAATAGGTGGCACTGTTCTCCACTGTACTGCTATTACATAGAATCTTCCAATAGGTGGTGCTGTCCTCCACTATACTGCTATTACATAGAACATTCCAATAGGTGGCGCTGTCCTCCACTATACTGCTATTACATAGAATATTCCAATAGGTGGCGCTGTCCTCCACTATACTGCTATTACATAGAACCTTCCAATAGGTGGCGCTGTTCTCCACTATACTGCTATTACATAGAACCTTCCAATAGGTGGCGCTGTCCTCCACTATACTGCTATTACATAGAACCTTCCAATAGGTGGCGCTGTCCTCCACTATACTGCTATTACATAGAACCTTCCAATAGGTGGCGCTGTCCTCCACTATACTGCTATTACATAGAACATTCCAATAGGTGGCGCTGTCCTCCACTATACTGCTATTACATAGAATATTCCAATAGGTGGCGCTGTCCTCCACTATACTGCTATTACATAGAACCTTCCAATAGGTGGCGCTGTTCTCCACTATACTGCTATTACATAGAACCTTCCAATAGGTGGCGCTGTCCTCCACTATACTGCTATTACATAGAACCTTCCAATAGGTGGCGCTGTCCTCCACTATACTGCTATTACATAGAACCTTCCAATAGGTGGCGCTGTCCTCCACTATACTGCTATTACATAGAACATTCCAATAGGTGGCGCTGTCCTCCACTATACAGCTATTATATAGAACCTTCCAATAGATGGCGCTGTCCTCCACTATACTGCTATTACATAGAACCTTCCAATAGGTGGCGCTGTCCTCCACTATACTGCTATTACATAGAACATTCCAATAGGTGGCGCTGTTCTCCACTGTACTGCTATTACATAGAACCTTCCAATAGGTGGCGCTGTCCTCCACTATACTGCTATTACATAGAACCTTCCAATAGGTGGCGCTGTCCTCCACTATACTGCTATTACATAGAACCTTCCAATAGGTGGCGCTGTTCTCCACTGTACTGCTATTACATAGAACCTTTCAATAGGTGGCGCTGTCCTCCACTATACTGCTATTACATAGAACCTTCCAATAGGTGGCGCTATCCTCCACTATACTGCTATTACATAGAATATTCCAATAGGTGGCGCTGTCCTCCACTATACTGCTATTACATAGAACCTTCCAATAGGTGGCGCTGTCCTCCACTATACTGCTATTACATAGAACATTCCAATAGGTGGCGCTGTCCTCCACTATACTGCTATTACATAGAACATTCCAATAGGTGGCGCTGTTCTCCACTATACTGCTATTACATAGAACCT
Source organism: Rhinoderma darwinii (assembly GCF_050947455.1). Taxonomy (NCBI): domain Eukaryota; kingdom Metazoa; phylum Chordata; class Amphibia; order Anura; family Rhinodermatidae; genus Rhinoderma; species Rhinoderma darwinii. The sequence continues at coordinate 27,526 of NW_027462973.1, forward strand.
TCCAATAGGTGGCGCTGTCCTCCACTATACTGCTATTACATAGAACCTTCCAATAGGTGGCGCTGTTCTCACCTTTACTGCTATTACATAGAACCTTCCAATAGGTGGCGCTGTCCTCCACTATACTGCTATTACATAGAACCTTCCAATAGGTGGCGCTGTCCTCCACTATACTGCTATTACATAGAACCTTCCAATAGGTGGCGCTGTTCTCCACTGTACTGCTATTACATAGAATCTTCCAATAGGTGGTGCTGTCCTCCACTATACTGCTATTACATAGAACATTCCAATAGGTGGCGCTGTCCTCTACTATACTGCTATTACATAGAATATTCCAATAGGTGGCGCTGTCCTCCACTATACTGCTATTACATAGAACCTTCCAATAGGTGGCACTGTCCTCCACTATACTGCTATTACATAGAACATTCCAATAGGTGGCGCTGTCCTCCACTATACTGCTATTACATAGAACCTTCCAATAGGTGGCGCTGTCCTCCACAATACTGCTATTACATAGAACCTTCCAATAGGTGGCGCTGTCCTCCACTATACTGCTATTACATAGAACCTTCCAATAGGTGGCGCTGTTCTCCACTATACTGCTATTACATAGAACCTTCCAATAGGTGGCGCTGTCCTCCACTATACTGCTATTACATAGAACATTCCAATAGGTGGCGCTGTCCTCCACTATACTGCTATTACATAGAACCTTCCAATAGGTGGCGCTGTCCTCCACAATACTGCTATTACATAGAACCTTCCAATAGGTGGCGCTGTCCTCCACTATACTGCTATTACATAGAACCTTCCAAAAGGTGGCGCTGTCCTCCACTATACTGCTATTACATAGAACATTCCAATAGGTGGCGCTGTCCTCCACAATACTGCTATTACATAGAACCTTCCAATAGGTGGCGCTGTCCTCCACTATACTGCTATTACATAGAACCTTCCAATAGGTGGCGCTGTCCTCCACTATACTGCTATTACATAGAACATTCCAATAGGTGGCGCTGTCCTCCACTATTCTGCTATTACATAGAACATTCCAATAGGTGGCGCTGTTCTCCACTATACTGCTATTACATAGAACCTTCCAATAGGTGGCGCTGTCCTCCACTATACTGCTATTACATAGAACCTTCCAATAGGTGGCGCTGTTCTCACCTTTACTGCTATTACATAGAACCTTCCAATAGGTGGCGCTGTCCTCCACTATACTGCTATTACATAGAACTTTCCAATAGGTGGCGCTGTCCTCCACTATACTGCTATTACATAGAACCTTCCAATAGGTGGCGCTGTCCTCCACTATACTGCTATTACATAGAACCTTCCAATAGGTGGCGCTGTTCTCCACTGTACTGCTATTACATAGAATCTTCCAATAGGTGGTGCTGTCCTCCACTATACTGCTATTACATAGAACATTCCAATAGGTGGCGCTGTCTTCCACTATACTGCTATTACATAGAATATTCCAATAGGTGGCGCTGTCCTCCACTATACTGCTATTACATAGAACCTTCCAATAGGTGGCGCTGTTCTCCACTATACTGCTATTACATAGAACCTTCCAATAGGTGGCGCTGTCCTCCACTATACTGCTATTACATAGAACCTTCCAATAGGTGGCGCTGTCCTCCACTATACTGCTATTACATAGAACCTTCCAATAGGTGGCGCTGTCCTCCACTATACTGCTATTACATAGAACATTCCAATAGGTGGCGCTGTCCTCCACTATACAGCTATTATATAGAACCTTCCAATAGATGGCGCTGTCCTCCACTATACTGCTATTACATAGAACCTTCCAATAGGTGGCGCTGTCCTCCACTATACTGCTATTACATAGAACATTCCAATAGGTGGCGCTGTTCTCCACTGTACTGCTATTACATAGAACCTTCCAATAGGTGGCGCTGTCCTCCACTATACTGCTATTACATAGAACCTTCCAATAGGTGGCGCTGTCCTCCACTATACTGCTATTACATAGAACCTTCCAATAGGTGGCGCTGTTCTCCACTGTACTGCTATTACATAGAACCTTTCAATAGGTGGCGCTGTCCTCCACTATACTGCTATTACATAGAACCTTCCAATAGGTGGCGCTATCCTCCACTATACTGCTATTACATAGAATATTCCAATAGGTGGCGCTGTCCTCCACTATACTGCTATTACATAGAACCTTCCAATAGGTGGCGCTGTCCTCCACTATACTGCTATTACATAGAACATTCCAATAGGTGGCGCTGTCCTCCACTATACTGCTATTACATAGAACATTCCAATAGGTGGCGCTGTTCTCCACTATACTGCTATTACATAGAACCTTCCAATAGGTGGCGCTGTCCTCCACTATACTGCTATTACATAGAACCTTCCAATAGGTGGCGCTGTTCTCACCTTTACTGCTATTACATAGAACCTTCCAATAGGTGGCGCTGTCCTCCACTATACTGCTATTACATAGAACCTTCCAATAGGTGGCGCTGTCCTCCACTATACTGCTATTACATAGAACCTTCCAATAGGTGGCGCTGTTCTCCACTGTACTGCTATTACATAGAATCTTCCAATAGGTGGTGCTGTCCTCCACTATACTGCTATTACATAGAACATTCCAATAGGTGGCGCTGTCCTCTACTATACTGCTATTACATAGAATATTCCAATAGGTGGCGCTGTCCTCCACTATACTGCTATTACATAGAACCTTCCAATAGGTGGCACTGTCCTCCACTATACTGCTATTACATAGAACATTCCAATAGGTGGCGCTGTCCTCCACTATACTGCTATTACATAGAACCTTCCAATAGGTGGCGCTGTCCTCCACAATACTGCTATTACATAGAACCTTCCAATAGGTGGCGCTGTCCTCCACTATACTGCTATTACATAGAACCTTCCAATAGGTGGCGCTGTTCTCCACTATACTGCTATTACATAGAACCTTCCAATAGGTGGCGCTGTCCTCCACTATACTGCTATTACATAGAACATTCCAATAGGTGGCGCTGTCCTCCACTATACTGCTATTACATAGAACCTTCCAATAGGTGGCGCTGTCCTCCACAATACTGCTATTACATAGAACCTTCCAATAGGTGGCGCTGTCCTCCACTATACTGCTATTACATAGAACCTTCCAATAGGTGGCGCTGTCCTCCACTATACTGCTATTACATAGAACATTCCAATAGGTGGCGCTGTCCTCCACAATACTGCTATTACATAGAACCTTCCAATAGGTGGCGCTGTCCTCCACTATACTGCTATTACATAGAACCTTCCAATAGGTGGCGCTGTCCTCCACTATACTGCTATTACATAGAACATTCCAATAGGTGGCGCTGTCCTCCACTATTCTGCTATTACATAGAACATTCCAATAGGTGGCGCTGTTCTCCACTATACTGCTATTACATAGAACCTTCCAATAGGTGGCGCTGTCCTCCACTATACTGCTATTACATAGAACCTTCCAATAGGTGGCGCTGTTCTCACCTTTACTGCTATTACATAGAACCTTCCAATAGGTGGCGCTGTCCTCCACTATACTGCTATTACATAGAACTTTCCAATAGGTGGCGCTGTCCTCCACTATACTGCTATTACATAGAACCTTCCAATAGGTGGCGCTGTCCTCCACTATACTGCTATTACATAGAACCTTCCAATAGGTGGCGCTGTTCTCCACTGTACTGCTATTACATAGAATCTTCCAATAGGTGGTGCTGTCCTCCACTATACTGCTATTACATAGAACATTCCAATAGGTGGCGCTGTCCTCCACTATACTGCTATTACATAGAATATTCCAATAGGTGGCGCTGTCCTCCACTATACTGCTATTACATAGAACCTTCCAATAGGTGGCGCTGTCCTCCACTATACTGCTATTACATAGAACCTTCCAATAGGTGGCGCTGTTCTCCACTGTACTGCTATTACATAGAACCTTCCAATAGGTGGCGCTGTCCTCCACTATACTGCTATTACATAGAAAATTCCAATAGGTGGCACTGTCCTCCACTATACTGCTATTACATAGAACCTTCCAATAGGTGGCGCTGTCCTCCACAATACTGCTATTACATAGAACCTTCCAATAGGTGGCGCTGTCCTCCACTATACTGCTATTACATAGAACCTTCCAATAGGTGGCGCTGTCCTCCACAATACTGCTATTACATAGAACCTTCCAATAGGTGGCGCTGTCCTCCACTATACTGCTATTACATAGAACCTTCCAATAGGTGGCGCTGTCCTCCACTATACTGCTATTACATAGAACCTTCCAATAAGTGGCGCTGTTCTCCACTATACTGCTATTACATAGAACCTTCCAATAGGTGGCACTGTCCTCCACTATACTGCTATTACATAGAACATTCCAATAGGTGGCGCTGTTCTCCACTGTACTGCTATTACATAGAACCTTCCAATAGGTGGCGCTGTTCTCCACTATACTGCTATTACATAGAACCTTCCAATAGGTGGCGCTATCCTCCACTATACTGCTATTACATAGAATATTCCAATAGGTGGCACTGTCCTCCACTATACTGCTATTACATAGAACCTTCCAATAGGTGGCGCTGTTCTCCACTATACTGCTATTACATAGAACCTTCCAATAGGTGGCGCTGTCCTCCACTATACTGCTATTACATAGAACCTTCCAATAGGTGGCGCTGTCCTCCACTATACTGCTATTACATAGAACCTTCCAATAGGTGGCGCTGTCCTCCACTATACTGCTATTACATAGAACCTTCCAATAGGTGGTGCTGTCCTCCACTATACGCTATCACATAGAACCTTCCAATAGGTGGCGCTGTCCTCCACTATAATGCTATAACACAGAACCTTCCAATAGGTGGCGCTGTCCTCCACTATACTGCTATAACACAGAACCTTCCAATAGGTGGCGCTGTCCTCCACTATACTGCTATTACATAGAACATTCCAATAGGTGGCGCTGTCCTCCACTATACAGCTATTATATAGAACCTTCCAATAGATGGCGCTGTCCTCCACTATACTGCTATTACATAGAACGTTCCAATAGGTGGCGCTGTCCTCCACTATACTGCTATTACATAGAACATTCCAATAGGTGGCGCTGTTCTCCACTGTACTGCTATTACATAGAACCTTCCAATAGGTGGCGCTGTCCTCCACTATACGCTATTACATAGAACCTTCCAATAGGTGGCGCTGTCCTCCACTATACTGCTATTACATAGAACATTCCAATAGGTGGCGCTGTCCTCCACTATACAGCTATTATATAGAACCTTCCAATAGATGGCGCTGTCCTCCACTATACTGCTATTACATAGAACCTTCCAATAGGTGGCGCTGTCCTCCACTATACTGCTATTACATAGAACCTTCCAATAGGTGGTGCTGTCCTCCACTATACGCTATCACATAGAACCTTCCAATAGGTGGCGCTGTCCTCCACTATAATGCTATAACACAGAACCTTCCAATAGGTGGCGCTGTCCTCCACTATACTGCTATAACACAGAACCTTCCAATAGGTGGCGCTGTCCTCCACTATACTGCTATTACATAGAACATTCCAATAGGTGGCGCTGTCCTCCACTATACAGCTATTATATAGAACCTTCCAATAGATGGCGCTGTCCTCCACTATACTGCTATTACATAGAACGTTCCAATAGGTGGCGCTGTCCTCCACTATACTGCTATTACATAGAACATTCCAATAGGTGGCGCTGTTCTCCACTGTACTGCTATTACATAGAACCTTCCAATAGGTGGCGCTGTCCTCCACTATACGCTATTACATAGAACCTTCCAATAGGTGGCGCTGTCCTCCACTATACTGCTATTACATAGAACATTCCAATAGGTGGCGCTGTCCTCCACTATACAGCTATTATATAGAACCTTCCAATAGATGGCGCTGTCCTCCACTATACTGCTATTACATAGAACCTTCCAATAGGTGGCGCTGTCCTCCACTATACTGCTATTACATAGAACATTCCAATAGGTGGCGCTGTCCTACACTATACTGCTATTACATAGAACATTCCAATAGGTGGCGCTGTCCTCCACTATAATGCTATTACATAGAACCTTCCAATAGGTGGCGCTGTCCTCCACTATACTGCTATTACATAGAACATTCCAATAGGTGGCGCTGTCCTCCACTATACTGCTATTATTTAGAACCTTCCAATAGATGGCGCTGTCCTCCACTATACTGCTATTACATAGAACCTTCCAATAGGTGGCGCTGTCCTCCACTATACTGCTATTACATAGAACATTCCAATAGGTGGCGCTGTTTTCCACTGTACTGCTATTACATAGAACCTTCCAATAGGTGGCGCTGTTCTCCACTATACTGCTATTACATAGAACCTTCCAATAGGTGGCGCTATCCTTCACTATACTGCTATTACATAGAATTTTCCAATAGGTGGCGCTGTCCTCCACTATACTGCTATTACATAGAACCTTCCAATAGGTGGCGCTGTCCTCCACTATACTGCTATTACATAGAACTTTCCAATAGGTGGCGCTGTTCTCCACTATACTGCTATTACATAGAACCTTCCAATAGGTGGCGCTGTCCTCCACTATACTGCTATTACATAGAACATTCCAATAGGTGGCGCTGTCCTCCACTATACTGCTATTACATGGAACATTCCAATAGGTGGCGCTGTTCTCCACTGTACTGCTATTACATAGAACCTTCCAATAGTTGGCGCTGTTCTCCACTATACTGCTATTACATAGAATTTTCCAATAGGTGGCGTTGTTCTCCACTATACTGCTATTACATAGAACATTCCAATAGGTGGCGCTATCCTCCACTATACTGCTATTACATAGAATATTCCAATAGGTGGCGCTGTCCTCCACTATACTGCTATTACATAGAACCTTCCAATAGGTGGCGCTGTCCTCCACTATACTGCTATTACATAGAACCTTCCAATAGGTGGCGCTGTCCTCCACTATACTGCTATTACATAGAAACTTCCAATAGGTGGCGCTGTTCTACACTGTACTGCTATTACATAGAACCTTCCAATAGGTGGCGCTGTCCTCCACTATACTGCTATTACATAGAACATTCCAATAGGTGGCGCTGTCCTCCACTATACTGCTATTACATAGGACCTTCCAATAGGTGGCGCTGTCCTCCACTATACTGCTATTACATAGAACCTTCCAATAGGTGGCGCTGTTCTCCACTGTACTGCTATTACATAGAACCTTCCAATAGGTGGCGCTGTCCTCCACTGTACTGCTATTACATAGAACATTCCAATAGGTGGCGCTGTCCTCCACTATACTGCTATTACATAGAACCTTCCAATAGGTGGCGCTGTCCTCCACTATACTGCTATTACATAGAACCTTCCAATAGGTGGTGCTGTCCTCCACTATACTGCTATTACATAGAACATTCCAATAGGTGGCGCTGTCCTCCACTATAATGCTATTACATAGAACCTTCCAATAGGTGGCGCTGTCCTCCACTATACTGCTATTACATAGAACATTCCAATTGGTGGCGCTGTCCTCCACTATACTGCTATTATTTAGAACCTTCCAATAGATAGCGCTGTCCTCCACTATACTGCTATTACATAGAACCTTCCAATAGGTGGCGCTGTCCTCCACTATACTGCTATTACATAGAACATTCCAATAGGTGGCGCTGTTCTCCACTGTACTGCTATTACATAGAACCTTCCAATAGGTGGCGCTGTTCTCCACTATACTGCTATTACATAGAACCTTCCAATAGGTGGCGCTATCCTTCACTATACTGCTATTACATAGAATATTCCAATAGGTGGCGCTGTCCTCCACTATACTGCTATTACATAGAACCTTCCAATAGGTGGCGCTGTCCTCCACTATACTGCTATTACATAGAACCTTCCAATAGGTGGCGCTATCCTCCACTATACTGCTATTACATAGAATATTCCAATAGGTGGCGCTGTCCTCCACTATACTGCTATTACATAGAACCTTCCAATAGGTGGCGCTGTCCTCCACTATACTGCTATTACATAGAACCTTCCAATAGGTGGCGCTGTTCTCCACTATACTGCTATTACATAGAACCTTCCAATAGGTGGCGCTGTCCTCCACTATACTGCTGTTACATAGAACATTCCAATAGGTGGCGCTGTCCTCCACTATACTGCTATTACATAGAACCTTCCAATAGGTGGCACTGTCCTCCACAATACTGCTATTACATAGAACATTCCAATAGGTGGCGCTGTCCTCCACTATAATGCTATTACATAGAACCTTCCAATAGGTGGCGCTGTACTCCACTATACTGCTATTACATAGAACATTCCAATAGGTGGCGCTGTCCTCCACTATACTGCTATTATATAGAACCTTCCAATAGATGGCGCTGTCCTCCACTATACTGCTATTACATAGAACCTTCCAATAGGTGGCGCTGTCCTCCACTATACTGCTATTACATAGAACATTCCAATAGGTGGCGCTGTTCTCCACTGTACTGCTATTACATAGAACCTTCCAATAGGTGGCGCTGTTCTCCACTATACTGCTATTACATAGAACCTTCCAATAGGTGGCGCTGTTCTCACCTATACTGCTATTACATAGAACTTTCCAATAGGTGGCGCTGTCCTCCACTATACTGCTATTACATAGAACATTCCAATAGGTGGCGCTGTCCTCCACTATACTGCTATTACATAGAACCTTCCAATAGGTGGCGCTGTCCTCCACTATACTGCTATTACATAGAACCTTCCAATAGGTGGCGCTGTCCTCCACTATACTGCTATTACATAGAACCTTCCAATAGGTGGCGCTGTTCTCCACTGTACTGCTATTACATAGAACCTTCCAATAGGTGGCGCTGTCCTCCACTATACTGCTATTACATAGAACATTCCAATAGGTGGCGCTGTCCTCCACTATACTGCTATTACATAGAACCTTCCAATAGGTGGCGCTGTCCTCCACTATACTGCTATTACCTAGAACCTTCCAATAGGTGGCGCTGTCCTCCACTATACTGCTATTACATAGAACATTCCAATAGGTGGCGCTGTCCTCCACTATACTGCTATTACATAGAACCTTCCAATAGGTGGCGCTGTCCTCCACTATACTGCTATTACATAGAACCTTCCAATAGGTGGTGCTGTCCTCCACTATACTGCTATTACATAGAACATTCCAATAGGTGGCGCTGTCCTCCACTATAATGCTATTACATAGAACCTTCCAATAGGTGGCGCTGTCCTCCACTATACTGCTATTACATAGAACATTCCAATTGGTGGCGCTGTCCTCCACTATACTGCTATTATTTAGAACCTTCCAATAGATGGCGCTGTCCTCCACTATACTGCTATTACATAGAACCTTCCAATAGGTGGCGCTGTCCTCCACTATACTGCTATTACATAGAACCTTCCAATAGGTGGCGCTGTTCTCACCTATACTGCTATTACATAGAACTTTCCAATAGGTGGCGCTGTCCTCCACTATACTGCTATTACATAGAACATTCCAATAGGTGGCGCTGTCCTCCACTATACTGCTATTACATAGAACCTTCCAATAGGTGGCGCTGTCCTCCACTATACTGCTATTACATAGAACCTTCCAATAGGTGGCGCTGTCCTCCACTATACTGCTATTACATAGAACCTTCCAATAGGTGGCGCTGTTCTCCACTGTACTGCTATTACATAGAACCTTCCAATAGGTGGCGCTGTCCTCCACTATACTGCTATTACATAGAACATTCCAATAGGTGGCGCTGTCCTCCACTATACTGCTATTACATAGAACCTTCCAATAGGTGGCGCTGTCCTCCACTATACTGCTATTACATAGAACCTTCCAATAGGTGGCGCTGTCCTCCACTATACTGCTATTACATAGAACATTCCAATAGGTGGCGCTGTTCTCCACTGTACTGCTATTACATAGAACCTTCCAATAGGTGTCGCTGTTCTCCACTATACTGCTATTACATAGAACCTTCCAATAGGTGGCGCTATCCTCCACTATACTGCTATTACATAGAATATTCCAATAGGTGGCGCTGTCCTCCACTATACTGCTATTACATAGAACCTTCCAATAGGTGGCGCTGTCCTCCACTATACAGCTATTACATAGAACCTTCCAATAGGTGGCGCTATCCTCCACTATACTGCTATTACATAGAATATTCCAATAGGTGGCGCTGTCCTCCACTATACTGCTATTACATAGAACCTTCCAATAGGTGGCGCTGTCCTCCACTATACTGCTATTACATAGAACCTTCCATTAGGTGGCGCTGTTCTCCACTATACTGCTATTACATAGAACCTTCCAATAGGTGGTGCTGTCCTCCACTATAATGCTATTACATAGAACATTCCAATAGGTGGCGCTGTCCTCCACTATACTGCTATTACATAGAACCTTCCAATAGGTGGCGCTGTCCTCCACAATAGTGCTATTACATAGAACCTTCCAATAGGTGGCGCTGTCCTCCACTATACTGCTATTACATAGAACCTTCCAATAGGTGGCGCTGTCCTCCACTATACTGCTATTACATAGAACATTCCAATAGGTGGCGCTGTCCTCCACTATACTGCTATTACATAGAACATTCCAATAGGTGGCGCTGTTCTCCACTATACTGCTATTACATAGAACCTTCCAATAGGTGGCGCTATCCTCCACTATACTGCTATTACATAGAATATTCCAATAGGTGGCACTGTCCTCCACTATACTGCTATTACATAGAACCTTCCAATAGGTGGCGCTGTTCTCCACTATACTGCTATTACATAGAACCTTCCAATAGGTGGCGCTGTCCTCCACTATACTGCTATTACATAGAACTTTCCAATAGGTGGCGCTGTTCTCCACTATACTGCTATTACATAGAACCTTCCAATAGGTGGCGCTGTCCTCCACTATACTGCTATTACATAGAACATTCCAATAGGTGGCGCTGTCCTCCACTATACTGCTATTACATAGAACCTTCCAATAGGTGGCGCTGTCCTACACTATACTGCTATTACATAGAACATTCCAATAGGTGGCGCTGTCCTCCACTATAATGCTATTACATAGAACCTTCCAATAGGTGGCGCTGTCCTCCACTATACTGCTATTACATAGAACATTCCAATAGGTGGCGCTGTCCTCCACTATACTGCTATTATTTAGAACCTTCCAATAGATGGCGCTGTCCTCCACTATACTGCTATTACATAGAACCTTCCAATAGGTGGCGCTGTCCTCCACAATACTGCTATTACATAGAACATTCCAATAGGTGGCGCTGTTTTCCACTGTACTGCTATTACATAGAACCTTCCAATAGGTGGCGCTGTTCTCCACTATACTGCTATTACATAGAACCTTCCAATAGGTGGCGCTATCCTTCACTATACTGCTATTACATAGAATTTTCCAATAGGTGGCGCTGTCCTCCACTATACTGCTATTACATAGAACCTTCCAATAGGTGGCGCTGTCCTCCACTATACTGCTATTACATAGAACTTTCCAATAGGTGGCGCTGTTCTCCACTATACTGCTATTACATAGAACCTTCCAATAGGTGGCGCTGTCCTCCACTATACTGCTATTACATAGAACATTCCAATAGGTGGCGCTGTCCTCCACTATACTGCTATTACATAGAACATTCCAATAGGTGGCGCTGTTCTCCACTGTACTGCTATTACATAGAACCTTCCAATAGTTGGCGCTGTTCTCCACTATACTGCTATTACATAGAATTTTCCAATAGGTGGCGTTGTTCTCCACTATACTGCTATTACATAGAACATTCCAATAGGTGGCGCTATCCTCCACTATACTGCTATTACATAGAATATTCCAATAGGTGGTGCTGTCCTCCACTATACTGCTATTACATAGAACCTTCCAATAGGTGGCGCTGTCCTCCACTATACTGCTATTACATAGAACTTTCCAATAGGTGGCGCTGTTCTCCACTATACTGCTATTACATAGAACCTTCCAATAGGTGGCGCTGTCCTCCACTATACTGCTATTACATAGAACATTCCAATAGGTGGCGCTGTCCTCCACTATACTGCTATTACATAGAACCTTCCAATAGGTGGCGCTGTCCTCCACTGTACTGCTATTACATAGAATCTTCCAATAGGTGGCGCTGTCCTCCACTATACTGCTATTACATAGAACATTCCAACAGGTGGCGCTGTCCTCCACTATACTGCTATTACATAGAATATTCCAATAGGTGGCGCTGTCCTCCACTATACTGCTATTACATAGAACCTTCCAATAGGTGGCGCTGTCCTCCACAATACTGCTATTACATAGAACCTTCCAATAGGTGGCGCTATCCTCCACTATACTGCTATTACATAGAATATTCCAATAGGTGGCGCTGTCCTCCACTATACTGCTATTACATAGAACCTTCCAATAGGTGGCGCTGTCCTCCACTATACTGCTATTACATAGAACATTCCAATAGGTGGCGCTGTCCTCCACTATACTGCTATTACATAGAACATTCCAATAGGTGGCGCTGTCCTCCACTATACTGCTATTACATAGAACCTTCCAATAGGTGGCGCTGTCCTCCACTATACTGCTATTACATAGAACCTTCCAATAGGTGGCGCTGTCCTCCACTATACTGCTATTACATAGAACATTCCAATAGGTGGCGCTGTCCTCCACTATAATGCTATTACATAGAACCTTCCAATAGGTGGCGCTGTCCTCCACTATACTGCTATTACATAGAACATTCCAATAGGTGGCGCTGTCCTCCACTATACTGCTATTATTTAGAACCTTCCAATAGATGGCGCTGTCCTCCACTATACTGCTATTACATAGAACCTTCCAATAGGTGGCGCTGTCCTCCACTATACTGCTATTACATAGAACATTCCCATAGGTGGCGCTGTTCTCCACTGTACTGCTATTACATAGAACCTTCCAATAGGTGGCGCTGTTCTCCACTATACTGCTATTACATAGAACATTCCAATAGATGGCGCTGTCCTCCACTATACTGCTATTACATAGAACCTTCCAATAGGTGGCGCTGTCCTCCACTATACTGCTATTACATAGAACATTCCAATAGGTGGCGCTGTCCTCCACAATACTGCTATTACATAGAACCTTCCAATAGGTGGCGCTGTCCTCCACTATACTGCTATTACATAGAACCTTCCAATAGGTGGCGCTGTCCTCCACTATACTGCTATTACATAGAACATTCCAATAGGTGGCGCTGTCCTCCACTATTCTGCTATTACATAGAACATTCCAATAGGTGGCGCTGTTCTCCACTATACTGCTATTACATAGAACCTTCCAATAGGTGGCGCTGTCCTCCACTATACTGCTATTACATAGAACCTTCCAATAGGTGGCGCTGTTCTCCACTGTACTGCTATTACATAGAATCTTCCAATAGGTGGTGCTGTCCTCCACTATACTGCTATTACATAGAACATTCCAATAGGTGGCGCTGTCCTCCACTATACTGCTATTACATAGAATATTCCAATAGGTGGCGCTGTCCTCCACTATACTGCTATTACATAGAACCTTCCAATAGGTGGCGGTGTCCTCCACTATACTGCTATTACATAGAACCTTCCAATAGGTGGCGCTGTTCTCCACTGTACTGCTATTACATAGAACCTTCCAATAGGTGGCGCTGTCCTCCACTATACTGCTATTACATAGAAAATTCCAATAGGTGGCACTGTCCTCCACTATACTGCTATTACATAGAACCTTCCAATAGGTGGCGCTGTCCTCCACAATACTGCTATTACATAGAACCTTCCAATAGGTGGCGCTGTCCTCCACTATACTGCTATTACATAGAACCTTCCAATAGGTGGCGCTGTCCTCCACAATACTGCTATTACATAGAACCTTCCAATAGGTGGCGCTGTCCTCCACTATACTGCTATTACATAGAACCTTCCAATAGGTGGCGCTGTCCTCCACTATACTGCTATTACATAGAACCTTCCAATAAGTGGCGCTGTTCTCCACTATACTGCTATTACATAGAACCTTCCAATAGGTGGCACTGTCCTCCACTATACTGCTATTACATAGAACATTCCAATAGGTGGCGCTGTTCTCCACTGTACTGCTATTACATAGAACCTTCCAATAGGTGGTGCTGTTCTCCACTATACTGCTATTACATAGAACCTTCCAATAGGTGGCGCTATCCTCCACTATACTGCTATTACATAGAATATTCCAATAGGTGGCACTGTCCTCCACTATACTGCTATTACATAGAACCTTCCAATAGGTGGCGCTGTTCTCCACTATACTGCTATTACATAGAACCTTCCAATAGGTGGCGCTGTCCTCCACTATACAGCTATTACATAGAACCTTCCAATAGGTGGCGCTGTCCTCCACTATACTGCTATTACATAGAACCTTCCAATAGGTGGCGCTGTCCTCCACTATACTGCTATTACTTAGAACCTTCCAATAGGTGGTGCTGTCCTCCACTATACGCTATCACATAGAACCTTCCAATAGGTGGCGCTGTCCTCCACTATAATGCTATAACACAGAACCTTCCAATAGGTGGCGCTGTCCTCCACTATACTGCTATAACACAGAACCTTCCAATAGGTGGCGCTGTCCTCCACTATACTGCTATTACATAGAACATTCCAATAGGTGGCGCTGTCCTCCACTATACAGCTATTATATAGAACCTTCCAATAGATGGCGCTGTCCTCCACTATACTGCTATTACATAGAACGTTCCAATAGGTGGCGCTGTCCTCCACTATACTGCTATTACATAGAACATTCCAATAGGTGGCGCTGTTCTCCACTGTACTGCTATTACATAGAACCTTCCAATAGGTGGCGCTGTCCTCCACTATACGCTATTACATAGAACCTTCCAATAGGTGGCGCTGTCCTCCACTATACTGCTATTACATAGAACATTCCAATAGGTGGCGCTGTCCTCCACTATACAGCTATTATATAGAACCTTCCAATAGATGGCGCTGTCCTCCACTATACTGCTATTACATAGAACCTTCCAATAGGTGGCGCTGTCCTCCACTATACTGCTATTACATAGAACATTCCAATAGGTGGCGCTGTTCTCCACTGTACTGCTATTACATAGAACCTTCCAATAGGTGGCGCTGTCCTCCACTATACTGCTATTACATAGAACCTTCCAATAGGTGGCGCTGTCCTCCACTATACTGCTATTACATAGAACCTTCCAATAGGTGGCGCTGTTCTCCACTGTACTGCTATTACATAGAACCTTCCAATAGGTGGCGCTGTCCTCCACTATACTGCTATTACATAGAACCTTCCAATAGGAGGCGCTATCCTCCACTATACTGCTATTACATAGAATATTCCAATAGGTGGCGCTGTCCTCCACTATACTGCTATTACATAGAACCTTCCAATAGGTGGCGCTGTCCTCCACTATACTGCTATTACATAGAACATTCCAATAGGTGGCGCTGTCCTCCACTATACTGCTATTACATAGAACATTCCAATAGGTGGCGCTGTTCTCCACTATACTGCTATTACATAGAACCTTCCAATAGGTGGCGCTGTCCTCCACTATACTGCTATTACATAGAACCTTCCAAAAGGTGGCGCTGTTCTCACCTTTACTGCTATTACATAGAACCTTCCAATAGGTGGCGCTGTCCTCCACTATACTGCTATTACATAGAACCTTCCAATAGGTGGCGCTGTCCTCCACTATACTGCTATTACATAGAACCTTCCAATAGGTGGCGCTGTTCTCCACTGTACTGCTATTACATAGAATCTTCCAATAGGTGGTGCTGTCCTCCACTATACTGCTATTACATAGAACATTCCAATAGGTGGCGCTGTCCTCTACTATACTGCTATTACATAGAATATTCCAAAAGGTGGCGCTGTCCTCCACTATACTGCTATTACATAGAACCTTCCAATAGGTGGCACTGTCCTCCACTATACTGCTATTACATAGAACATTCCAATAGGTGGCGCTGTCCTCCACTATACTGCTATTACATAGAACCTTCCAATAGGTGGCGCTGTCCTCCACAATACTGCTATTACATAGAACCTTCCAATAGGTGGCGCTGTCCTCCACTATACTGCTATTACATAGAACCTTCCAATAGGTGGCGCTGTTCTCCACTATACTGCTATTACATAGAACCTTCCAATAGGTGGCGCTGTCCTCCACTATACTGCTATTACATAGAACATTCCAATAGGTGGCGCTGTCCTCCACTATACTGCTATTACATAGAACCTTCCAATAGGTGGCGCTGTCCTCCACAATACTGCTATTACATAGAACCTTCCAATAGGTGGCGCTGTCCTCCACTATACTGCTATTACATAGAACCTTCCAAAAGGTGGCGCTGTCCTCCACTATACTGCTATTACATAGAACATTCCAATAGGTGGCGCTGTCCTCCACAATACTGCTATTACATAGAACCTTCCAATAGGTAGCGCTGTTCTCCACTATACTGCTATTACATAGAACCTTCCAATAGGTGGCGCTGTCCTCCACTATACTGCTATTACATAGAACATTCCAATAGGTGGCGCTGTCCTCCACTATACTGCTATTACATAGAACATTCCAATAGGTGGCGCTGTTCTCCACTATACTGCTATTACATAGAACCTTCCAATAGGTGGCGCTGTCCTCCACTATACTGCTATTACATAGAACCTTCCAATAGGTGGCGCTGTTCTCACCTTTGCTATTACATAGAACCTTCCAATAGGTGGCGCTGTCCTCCACTATACTGCTATTACATAGAACTTTCCAATAGGTGGCGCTGTCCTCCACTATACTGCTATTACATAGAACCTTCCAATAGGTGGCGCTGTCCTCCACAATACTGCTATTACATAGAACCTTCCAATAGGTGGCGCTGTTCTCCACTGTACTGCTATTACATAGAATCTTCCAATAGGTGGTGCTGTCCTCCACTATACTGCTATTACATAGAACATTCCAATAGGTGGCGCTGTCCTCCACTATACTGCTATTACATAGAATATTCCAATAGGTGGCGCTGTCCTCCACTATACTGCTATTACATAGAACCTTCCAATAGGTGGCGCTGTTCTCCACTATACTGCTATTACATAGAACCTTCCAATAGGTGGCGCTGTCCTCCACTATACTGCTATTACATAGAACCTTCCAATAGGTGGCGCTGTCCTCCACTATACTGCTATTACATAGAACCTTCCAATAGGTGGCGCTGTCCTCCACTATACTGCTATTACATAGAACATTCCAATAGGTGGCGCTGTCCTCCACTATACTGCTATTACATAGAATATTCCAATAGGTGGCGCTGTCCTCCACTATACTGCTATTACATAGAACCTTCCAATAGGTGGCGCTGTTCTCCACTATACTGCTATTACATAGAACCTTCCAATAGGTGGCGCTGTCCTCCACTATACTGCTATTACATAGAACCTTCCAATAGGTGGCGCTGTCCTCCACTATACTGCTATTACATAGAACCTTCCAATAGGTGGCGCTGTCCTCCACTATACTGCTATTACATAGAACATTCCAATAGGTGGCGCTGTCCTCCACTATACAGCTATTATATAGAACCTTCCAATAGATGGCGCTGTCCTCCACTATACTGCTATTACATAGAACCTTCCAATAGGTGGCGCTGTCCTCCACTATACTGCTATTACATAGAACATTCCAATAGGTGGCGCTGTTCTCCACTGTACTGCTATTACATAGAACCTTCCAATAGGTGGCGCTGTCCTCCACTATACTGCTATTACATAGAACCTTCCAATAGGTGGCGCTGTCCTCCACTATACTGCTATTACATAGAACCTTCCAATAGGTGGCGCTGTTCTCCACTGTACTGCTATTACATAGAACCTTTCAATAGGTGGCGCTGTCCTCCACTATACTGCTATTACATAGAACCTTCCAATAGGTGGCGCTATCCTCCACTATACTGCTATTACATAGAATATTCCAATAGGTGGCGCTGTCCTCCACTATACTGCTATTACATAGAACCTTCCAATAGGTGGCGCTGTCCTCCACTATACTGCTATTACATAGAACATTCCAATAGGTGGCGCTGTCCTCCACTATACTGCTATTACATAGAACATTCCAATAGGTGGCGCTGTTCTCCACTATACTGCTATTACATAGAACCTTCCAATAGGTGGCGCTGTCCTCCACTATACTGCTATTACATAGAACCTTCCAATAGGTGGCGCTGTTCTCACCTTTACTGCTATTACATAGAACCTTCCAATAGGTGGCGCTGTCCTCCACTATACTGCTATTACATAGAACCTTCCAATAGGTGGCGCTGTCCTCCACAATACTGCTATTACATAGAACCTTCCAATAGGTGGCGCTGTCCTCCACTATACTGCTATTACATAGAACCTTCCAATAGGTGGCGCTGTTCTCCACTATACTGCTATTACATAGAACCTTCCAATAGGTGGCGCTGTCCTCCACTATACTGCTATTACATAGAACATTCCAATAGGTGGCGCTGTCCTCCACTATACTGCTATTACATAGAACCTTCCAATAGGTGGCGCTGTCCTCCACAATACTGCTATTACATAGAACCTTCCAATAGGTGGCGCTGTCCTCCACTATACTGCTATTACATAGAACCTTCCAAAAGGTGGCGCTGTCCTCCACTATACTGCTATTACATAGAACATTCCAATAGGTGGCGCTGTCCTCCACAATACTGCTATTACATAGAACCTTCCAATAGGTGGCGCTGTCCTCCACTATACTGCTATTACATAGAACCTTCCAATAGGTGGTGCTGTCCTCCACTATACTGCTATTACATAGAACATTCCAATAGGTGGCGCTGTCCTCCACTATTCTGCTATTACATAGAACATTCCAATAGGTGGCGCTGTTCTCCACTATACTGCTATTACATAGAACCTTCCAATAGGTGGCGCTGTCCTCCACTATACTGCTATTACATAGAACCTTCCAATAGGTGGCGCTGTTCTCACCTTTACTGCTATTACATAGAACCTTCCAATAGGTGGCGCTGTCCTCCACTATACTGCTATTACATAGAACTTTCCAATAGGTGGCGCTGTCCTCCACTATACTGCTATTACATAGAACCTTCCAATAGGTGGCGCTGTCCTCCACTATACTGCTATTACATAGAACCTTCCAATAGGTGGCGCTGTTCTCCACTGTACTGCTATTACATAGAATCTTCCAATAGGTGGTGCTGTCCTCCACTATACTGCTATTACATAGAACATTCCAATAGGTGGCGCTGTCCTCCACTATACTGCTATTACATAGAATATTCCAATAGGTGGCGCTGTCCTCCACTATACTGCTATTACATAGAACCTTCCAATAGGTGGCGCTGTCCTCCACTATACTGCTATTACATAGAACCTTCCAATAGGTGGCGCTGTTCTCCACTGTACTGCTATTACATAGAACCTTCCAATAGGTGGCGCTGTCCTCCACTATACTGCTATTACATAGAAAATTCCAATAGGTGGCACTGTCCTCCACTATACTGCTATTACATAGAACCTTCCAATAGGTGGCGCTGTCCTCCACAATACTGCTATTACATAGAACCTTCCAATAGGTGGCGCTGTCCTCCACTATACTGCTATTACATAGAACCTTCCAATAGGTGGCGCTGTCCTCCACAATACTGCTATTACATAGAACCTTCCAATAGGTGGCGCTGTCCTCCACTATACTGCTATTACATAGAACCTTCCAATAGGTGGCGCTGTCCTCCACTATACTGCTATTACATAGAACCTTCCAATAAGTGGCGCTGTTCTCCACTATACTGCTATTACATAGAACCTTCCAATAGGTGGCACTGTCCTCCACTATACTGCTATTACATAGAACATTCCAATAGGTGGCGCTGTTCTCCACTGTACTGCTATTACATAGAACCTTCCAATAGGTGGCGCTGTTCTCCACTATACTGCTATTACATAGAACCTTCCAATAGGTGGCGCTATCCTCCACTATACTGCTATTACATAGAATATTCCAATAGGTGGCACTGTCCTCCACTATACTGCTATTACATAGAACCTTCCAATAGGTGGCGCTGTTCTCCACTATACTGCTATTACATAGAACCTTCCAATAGGTGGCGCTGTCCTCCACTATACTGCTATTACATAGAACCTTCCAATAGGTGGCGCTGTCCTCCACTATACTGCTATTACATAGAACCTTCCAATAGGTGGCGCTGTCCTCCACTATACTGCTATTACATAGAACCTTCCAATAGGTGGTGCTGTCCTCCACTATACGCTATCACATAGAACCTTCCAATAGGTGGCGCTGTCCTCCACTATAATGCTATAACACAGAACCTTCCAATAGGTGGCGCTGTCCTCCACTATACTGCTATAACACAGAACCTTCCAATAGGTGGCGCTGTCCTCCACTATACTGCTATTACATAGAACATTCCAATAGGTGGCGCTGTCCTCCACTATACAGCTATTATATAGAACCTTCCAATAGATGGCGCTGTCCTCCACTATACTGCTATTACATAGAACGTTCCAATAGGTGGCGCTGTCCTCCACTATACTGCTATTACATAGAACATTCCAATAGGTGGCGCTGTTCTCCACTGTACTGCTATTACATAGAACCTTCCAATAGGTGGCGCTGTCCTCCACTATACGCTATTACATAGAACCTTCCAATAGGTGGCGCTGTCCTCCACTATACTGCTATTACATAGAACATTCCAATAGGTGGCGCTGTCCTCCACTATACAGCTATTATATAGAACCTTCCAATAGATGGCGCTGTCCTCCACTATACTGCTATTACATAGAACCTTCCAATAGGTGGCGCTGTCCTCCACTATACTGCTATTACATAGAACCTTCCAATAGGTGGCGCTGTCCTCCACTATACTGCTATTACATAGAACATTCCAATAGGTGGCGCTGTCCTCCACTATACTGCTATTACATAGAACCTTCCAATAGGTGGCGCTGTTCTCACCTTTACTGCTATTACATAGAACCTTCCAATAGGTGGCGCTGTCCTCCACTATACTGCTATTACATAGAACTTTCCAATAGGTGGCGCTGTCCTCCACTATACTGCTATTAGCAAAGAGAGGAAGGATGGGATCCAGCGCTGGGTCAAGTTTTAAAATGGATTTTCTGTTCCAAGTTTAATAGCATCGGTTTAAAAGGAAGTCCAGTTGTATATGTCCTGGGTGTGTAAGAAAGTGGAGGTGTTGTCCTCGGGGCCTACGCGTTTCGGACGACTGCCGCGTCCTTAAACTTGGCTGTAGTAATTTTGAAAAGCGCGCGCTGTCAGATTTTATACTGAGTCAGTGAATCAGCTGATTACTCGTTGCGTGTCAATGTTGTGTTGATTTGGAACGCAAGCCGGAAGTGGATGTCGGGTCCCGTGTTATGATCTCAACTATCTGGTAAGTATTGAGGTTGTTCAAAGGACTCGCTTGATCTGAATTTCATTGTTTTTTATATTGTATGTGTCCATATTGAACGTGTATAGAAATATATTTATATTTGAATTTGTTTTGACGTTTCAGATTTCTGTTGGGAATGTCAGACAACAACCGTGGCCGGCTTGGTTGGTTACTCGAGCCTGGTGTGACTCCCGAGAACCATCATGAACGTCCTAATCGAGGGTAAGTCAAAAGGTGATGAACACTCATCATGTGTGGAGGTTGTGAGTGTATATTCATATTTATATAGATACTGAGAATGTTATTAATAATAAAGAAGTCTTGATTGGGTGATCACTATTTTGGCATTAACCCTTAGGACCGAGTTGTAGTGATTACAATTATTGATGGTAAGAATGTGAACAATGACTATCGATGTATGGTTGTGGCAACGCGCTATATGAAAGGATGAGGATCTTGTGGGGAAAGTGGAGGAAGGACACAACTGGGTCTATACGGGGATTCGGAAACATGTATTAAACAAACGAGACTGGGTGGTGTGAGCATTAAAATGTGTGCATGACAAGAAGCAAATGTTATGCATGCAGCACTGGGTGGATTGTATACCTTGGAAAATGATGCATGAGTAATTATATCATGGATTGTTTGGAAATATATATGAATATATATGAATATATACCCGATATAGGTTTATACAGTTGTTTCTACAAGGATCTTGCCTGTCTCCTGCGTTTTACTTATAGAACTGATGGTGTTTTCTATCATTGACCCTCTAGTATAAGTACATTAATTCTTTTCTTAAATTTAAGCCCTTTGGAAATCTTGTGTTTAGTCTATAGATCCAATAGGCTTCTCTAAGATGGGTTTTATGTTTTATATCACCTCCTCTTTTACACGGATGGATCTTTTCAATGGCGTAACATCTGAAGGATTTAATTGATCTGTTGTGTTCGGAGATAAAGTGTTTGGACACATTTGATATGTTCAAGATGTTTTCATTTCTCACATAGCTCAGGTGTTCCAGAATTCTTATTTTAAATTTCCGATTGGTGCAGCCTACGTATTTTAAATTGCATTCTGTGCACTCAATGATATAAATGACCGATTCAGAATTGCAATTAATGTAGTTTTGTATGTTGAAATTGTTAGTTTGTGTGGAGTCGTTGAAGGTCTTAGTAGTTTTGACGTAGGAACAGACTTTGCATGGGTGCTGGCCGCATTTGTAGAAACCTATGGTCTCTAACCATGTTGTTTTTGTTTTTTCATTAGCCGTGAAAAGGGATGGAGACAAGACATTTCCCAGAGATGAGGCTTTTCTTGCCACTATTCTGCAGCCTCCAGCTAACACAGTGCGCAAAGTGTCATCCTCCATGAGGATGGGTAAGTAATTGTTTACTATTTTCTTAATTTGTGTAAACTGATTGCTCTGTTGCAAAATCAACGTGGGTTGGTTTTCGGTATTCTGCGTTGTGTCTGTTGTTCTATTGTGGTGACTCAGAAGTTGGGCTCTTGATTTTTTTGTCATGATGTTGCAGGCCCGATTGAGTGACCATTGGGGGTAACCTCTCTCATGAAGTCTTATTTTGATTACATCTTGTTCTAACTCAAATTGACTTTGAGAGGTACAGTTCCTTTTCGCCCGGTGCATTTCACCTACCGGTATAGCTTTTATGGTATGCCTGGTATGGTTACTGTTTGCATGTAATATGTTATTTGTGGCTGTAGGTTTGCGATGTGTTTTGGTCGAGATGGTTTGACCATTGACACCTTTCAGCTCCAAATCAAGGAAAATTATGTTGGTGTCATCAAAGTGATAAGTGAATTTGAGATTACACTCATTGGTGTTAAGAGTTTCCACAAATTTGGGGATGATTTCTGTGTCACCTTTCCAAATAATCAATATATCGTCGATATATCTACCGTACCATTCAATGTTGTGGCTGTATGAGTTTTCGGTTGAGAAGATATGGAATTGTTCCCACCAAGCCATAACCAGGTTTGCCACTGAAGGGGAAAACTTGGCCCCCATGGATACGCCTTTAAGTTGCAAGTAATATTTTGAATCAAATTGAAAATAATTATTAGTGAGGAGAAACATGAGTACGTCTAGTATGTATAATTGAAATTGTTTATCATAGGTACTGTGTTTTGTCAGGTGATAATCGAGGGCAGCATGGGCTATATTGTGTGGAATTGATGTGTATAGTGCCACAACATCACATGTGAGCCAGCTATATTTTTTGTCCCAGAATTTGTTGTGCAACAAATTTAGGACATGTTTGGTGTCTCTGAGAAAGCCAGGTGTTGTTTGTGCCAGTGGTTGTAGCAATGTATCTAGCCATTCTGATAATCTCTCTAGAATCGATCCAATGCCTGAAACGATCGGTCTCATTGGTGGAGGAAAAATCTGTTTGTGGATCTTCGGGAGTGCATGGATGATTGGAGTGATTGGTTGGTCAATATAGATGAAGTCCATTTGTTTTTGGCTGATAAATCCACACTGGTGACCGTCATTGAGTAATTTTTTCATTGTGTACTTAATTGTTTCTACTGGGTTTTTGTCCAGTTTTTTATATGTTGTGATATCTGATAACATGTCCAGAATAGATTGTTGGTAATCTTCTTTGTTCAGAACTGTAACATTGCCCCCTTTGTCCGACATTTTTATAATGAGTTGTTTATTTTCTTGTAGCGATTTTGTGGCTTTTTTGAGTTTAGTTGACATATTTTTAGTTGGACATTGGCCTTTGAGGCTGTCAGCGAGTTTGTGAAGTTCTTTTTCTATGACCATTTGAAACCGATCCATAGAATCAGTGCGTGAGCTAGTGGGATAGAATTTTGGATTTGTTGTTCTAAAATTAAGAGCTGTGGTCACTGTTTGTTTCGGGGTTTCACATCGTAAGTGATCAAGGCTTACGAGGGTTGTTAGTTCTTCAAAGGAGAATTTGGACAACTGGACAGCTGTATCTGGTGATAACTTTCCAGTGTGTTCTTTATCTGGGGAAGGTAACACTGCCTCAGTGTCCCCTGGTATTATTTCATCTTGGCGAAAAAAGTGTTTTTGGACAGTCAAGTTTCGAATGAATTTGTTTATGTCGAGTATGGTGTTAAACAAATTGAAATTTTTCTTGGGGGCGAAGTTGAGGCCTAGAGACAACACCTCCTGTTGTTCTGCTGTGAGGGGTGTGGAAGAAAGATTGGTGACATTTGTAGTTAATGCTGCTGAAATTTCCTTGAGCGGAGGCGGCGGTTTTGTTCTAAATTTGTTCGACTTATGTTTTCTGCCGCCCCTCCTTCCCCGTTTTTTGACTGGAATGAGTTGTTTTCTGATCTGTAGCTTGGATGGGGACGTGTTCGAATATTTTCGTCTTCTGATATACCATCCGCAGAGTCTGGTTCAGTGGAGCTGAAACTTACTCTATTAGGTAGATCCCGGTATTGTTTGTGCGACTGATTTCTATTTTTTAGAATGGGTCTCGGTCTATTGTAATTCCTTGTATTTTGACTCCAATTGTAGACTTCATTATTGGCATAATCTTTGATGTCCCTTTGAAATTTGTTTTTCTTTATATCTGCAATAGTGTGATCCAGCTTGTCAGTAGCAGATGACATCCTAGTTTGGAGAAGAGTGAATGAAGGTGAGTCAGAAAAAACTTCCAATGATTTCTTTAAGTCCATGATGTTAGTATCTAATTCTTTCAATTTGAGTTCCTCCTGTTTCGTAATCAATTTCATTAAACTGATAGAGCATGTGGAGAGTGTCTCATTCCATTCCTTGAGAAATTCCTCTGTATAAATAAAACTTGGCATTTTCCGTAGTCGTAACCCTCTGGGGATCATGTTCTTTGTGATATAATTTTTAAGTGTTGTAAGGTCCCACCAAATTTTAGCTTGTTGAGCTAAGTTTTTTTCAAGCTTGTGAAATAGATCCTCCATGTCTTGGTTGTTTTCCGTGTAATTGTCATAATTGCCAAACACTTTTTCCGCTAGTTCTATGCGTGTAGATTGAATATCATGAGTCATTATTTGCGTGTACAGAGACAATTAGAATTTTTGTTGTCCAAGGTATATGTGCAAAGTGCAAGTGAGTTAAAAATCAAAGATTTGTTGATTGCGTCAACCAGCTCATTAATAACTATATTTGTATATACTAATGATGAAAAATATTGATATATTAGTCAGTTGTGGCCACTTATATTGAAGTAGCTTTTAATCTTAGCCTCACTTGTTACAACACATATATATGACAGGACTTGCGTTTTATATATATGATTAGGACTTGTCAGTGTTCCTCCTAGAACACTGATATACAGGGAGCTCGAGAGGTATGATCAGCCGAACTTGCAAGTAATAGAAACTGGGGAGGGAACCTCCAGCTCACCTAACACACTCCAGTGTGTTTGTAGAGTAGCACTCGGATCCACGTGTCGGCACACGGTAAAGTAGCAAAGAGAGGAAGGATGGGATCCAGCGCTGGGTCAAGTTTTAAAATGGATTTTCTGTTCCAAGTTTAATAGCATCGGTTTAAAAGGAAGTCCAGTTGTATATGTCCTGGGTGTGTAAGAAAGTGGAGGTGTTGTCCTCGGGGCCTACGCGTTTCGGACGACTGCCGCGTCCTTAAACTTGGCTGTAGTAATTTTGAAAAGCGCGCGCTGTCAGATTTTATACTGAGTCAGTGAATCAGCTGATTACTCGTTGCGTGTCAATGTTGTGTTGATTTGGAACGCAAGCCGGAAGTGGATGTCGGGTCCCGTGTTATGATCTCAACTATCTGGTAAGTATTGAGGTTGTTCAAAGGACTCGCTTGATCTGAATTTCATTGTTTTTTATATTGTATGTGTCCATATTGAACGTGTATAGAAATATATTTATATTTGAATTTGTTTTGACGTTTCAGATTTCTGTTGGGAATGTCAGACAACAACCGTGGCCGGCTTGGTTGGTTACTCGAGCCTGGTGTGACTCCCGAGAACCATCATGAACGTCCTAATCGAGGGTAAGTCAAAAGGTGATGAACACTCATCATGTGTGGAGGTTGTGAGTGTATATTCATATTTATATAGATACTGAGAATGTTATTAATAATAAAGAAGTCTTGATTGGGTGATCACTATTTTGGCATTAACCCTTAGGACCGAGTTGTAGTGATTACAATTATTGATGGTAAGAATGTGAACAATGACTATCGATGTATGGTTGTGGCAACGCGCTATATGAAAGGATGAGGATCTTGTGGGGAAAGTGGAGGAAGGACACAACTGGGTCTATACGGGGATTCGGAAACATGTATTAAACAAACGAGACTGGGTGGTGTGAGCATTAAAATGTGTGCATGACAAGAAGCAAATGTTATGCATGCAGCACTGGGTGGATTGTATACCTTGGAAAATGATGCATGAGTAATTATATCATGGATTGTTTGGAAATATATATGAATATATATGAATATATACCCGATATAGGTTTATACAGTTGTTTCTACAAGGATCTTGCCTGTCTCCTGCGTTTTACTTATAGAACTGATGGTGTTTTCTATCATTGACCCTCTAGTATAAGTACATTAATTCTTTTCTTAAATTTAAGCCCTTTGGAAATCTTGTGTTTAGTCTATAGATCCAATAGGCTTCTCTAAGATGGGTTTTATGTTTTATATCACCTCCTCTTTTACACGGATGGATCTTTTCAATGGCGTAACATCTGAAGGATTTAATTGATCTGTTGTGTTCGGAGATAAAGTGTTTGGACACATTTGATATGTTCAAGATGTTTTCATTTCTCACATAGCTCAGGTGTTCCAGAATTCTTATTTTAAATTTCCGATTGGTGCAGCCTACGTATTTTAAATTGCATTCTGTGCACTCAATGATATAAATGACCGATTCAGAATTGCAATTAATGTAGTTTTGTATGTTGAAATTGTTAGTTTGTGTGGAGTCGTTGAAGGTCTTAGTAGTTTTGACGTAGGAACAGACTTTGCATGGGTGCTGGCCGCATTTGTAGAAACCTATGGTCTCTAACCATGTTGTTTTTGTTTTTTCATTAGCCGTGAAAAGGGATGGAGACAAGACATTTCCCAGAGATGAGGCTTTTCTTGCCACTATTCTGCAGCCTCCAGCTAACACAGTGCGCAAAGTGTCATCCTCCATGAGGATGGGTAAGTAATTGTTTACTATTTTCTTAATTTGTGTAAACTGATTGCTCTGTTGCAAAATCAACGTGGGTTGGTTTTCGGTATTCTGCGTTGTGTCTGTTGTTCTATTGTGGTGACTCAGAAGTTGGGCTCTTGATTTTTTTGTCATGATGTTGCAGGCCCGATTGAGTGACCATTGGGGGTAACCTCTCTCATGAAGTCTTATTTTGATTACATCTTGTTCTAACTCAAATTGACTTTGAGAGGTACAGTTCCTTTTCGCCCGGTGCATTTCACCTACCGGTATAGCTTTTATGGTATGCCTGGTATGGTTACTGTTTGCATGTAATATGTTATTTGTGGCTGTAGGTTTGCGATGTGTTTTGGTCGAGATGGTTTGACCATTGACACCTTTCAGCTCCAAATCAAGGAAAATTATGTTGGTGTCATCAAAGTGATAAGTGAATTTGAGATTACACTCATTGGTGTTAAGAGTTTCCACAAATTTGGGGATGATTTCTGTGTCACCTTTCCAAATAATCAATATATCGTCGATATATCTACCGTACCATTCAATGTTGTGGCTGTATGAGTTTTCGGTTGAGAAGATATGGAATTGTTCCCACCAAGCCATAACCAGGTTTGCCACTGAAGGGGAAAACTTGGCCCCCATGGATACGCCTTTAAGTTGCAAGTAATATTTTGAATCAAATTGAAAATAATTATTAGTGAGGAGAAACATGAGTACGTCTAGTATGTATAATTGAAATTGTTTATCATAGGTACTGTGTTTTGTCAGGTGATAATCGAGGGCAGCATGGGCTATATTGTGTGGAATTGATGTGTATAGTGCCACAACATCACATGTGAGCCAGCTATATTTTTTGTCCCAGAATTTGTTGTGCAACAAATTTAGGACATGTTTGGTGTCTCTGAGAAAGCCAGGTGTTGTTTGTGCCAGTGGTTGTAGCAATGTATCTAGCCATTCTGATAATCTCTCTAGAATCGATCCAATGCCTGAAACGATCGGTCTCATTGGTGGAGGAAAAATCTGTTTGTGGATCTTCGGGAGTGCATGGATGATTGGAGTGATTGGTTGGTCAATATAGATGAAGTCCATTTGTTTTTGGCTGATAAATCCACACTGGTGACCGTCATTGAGTAATTTTTTCATTGTGTACTTAATTGTTTCTACTGGGTTTTTGTCCAGTTTTTTATATGTTGTGATATCTGATAACATGTCCAGAATAGATTGTTGGTAATCTTCTTTGTTCAGAACTGTAACATTGCCCCCTTTGTCCGACATTTTTATAATGAGTTGTTTATTTTCTTGTAGCGATTTTGTGGCTTTTTTGAGTTTAGTTGACATATTTTTAGTTGGACATTGGCCTTTGAGGCTGTCAGCGAGTTTGTGAAGTTCTTTTTCTATGACCATTTGAAACCGATCCATAGAATCAGTGCGTGAGCTAGTGGGATAGAATTTTGGATTTGTTGTTCTAAAATTAAGAGCTGTGGTCACTGTTTGTTTCGGGGTTTCACATCGTAAGTGATCAAGGCTTACGAGGGTTGTTAGTTCTTCAAAGGAGAATTTGGACAACTGGACAGCTGTATCTGGTGATAACTTTCCAGTGTGTTCTTTATCTGGGGAAGGTAACACTGCCTCAGTGTCCCCTGGTATTATTTCATCTTGGCGAAAAAAGTGTTTTTGGACAGTCAAGTTTCGAATGAATTTGTTTATGTCGAGTATGGTGTTAAACAAATTGAAATTTTTCTTGGGGGCGAAGTTGAGGCCTAGAGACAACACCTCCTGTTGTTCTGCTGTGAGGGGTGTGGAAGAAAGATTGGTGACATTTGTAGTTAATGCTGCTGAAATTTCCTTGAGCGGAGGCGGCGGTTTTGTTCTAAATTTGTTCGACTTATGTTTTCTGCCGCCCCTCCTTCCCCGTTTTTTGACTGGAATGAGTTGTTTTCTGATCTGTAGCTTGGATGGGGACGTGTTCGAATATTTTCGTCTTCTGATATACCATCCGCAGAGTCTGGTTCAGTGGAGCTGAAACTTACTCTATTAGGTAGATCCCGGTATTGTTTGTGCGACTGATTTCTATTTTTTAGAATGGGTCTCGGTCTATTGTAATTCCTTGTATTTTGACTCCAATTGTAGACTTCATTATTGGCATAATCTTTGATGTCCCTTTGAAATTTGTTTTTCTTTATATCTGCAATAGTGTGATCCAGCTTGTCAGTAGCAGATGACATCCTAGTTTGGAGAAGAGTGAATGAAGGTGAGTCAGAAAAAACTTCCAATGATTTCTTTAAGTCCATGATGTTAGTATCTAATTCTTTCAATTTGAGTTCCTCCTGTTTCGTAATCAATTTCATTAAACTGATAGAGCATGTGGAGAGTGTCTCATTCCATTCCTTGAGAAATTCCTCTGTATAAATAAAACTTGGCATTTTCCGTAGTCGTAACCCTCTGGGGATCATGTTCTTTGTGATATAATTTTTAAGTGTTGTAAGGTCCCACCAAATTTTAGCTTGTTGAGCTAAGTTTTTTTCAAGCTTGTGAAATAGATCCTCCATGTCTTGGTTGTTTTCCGTGTAATTGTCATAATTGCCAAACACTTTTTCCGCTAGTTCTATGCGTGTAGATTGAATATCATGAGTCATTATTTGCGTGTACAGAGACAATTAGAATTTTTGTTGTCCAAGGTATATGTGCAAAGTGCAAGTGAGTTAAAAATCAAAGATTTGTTGATTGCGTCAACCAGCTCATTAATAACTATATTTGTATATACTAATGATGAAAAATATTGATATATTAGTCAGTTGTGGCCACTTATATTGAAGTAGCTTTTAATCTTAGCCTCACTTGTTACAACACATATATATGACAGGACTTGCGTTTTATATATATGATTAGGACTTGTCAGTGTTCCTCCTAGAACACTGATATACAGGGAGCTCGAGAGGTATGATCAGCCGAACTTGCAAGTAATAGAAACTGGGGAGGGAACCTCCAGCTCACCTAACACACTCCAGTGTGTTTGTAGAGTAGCACTCGGATCCACGTGTCGGCACACGGTAAAGTAGCAAAGAGAGGAAGGATGGGATCCAGCGCTGGGTCAAGTTTTAAAATGGATTTTCTGTTCCAAGTTTAATAGCATCGGTTTAAAAGGAAGTCCAGTTGTATATGTCCTGGGTGTGTAAGAAAGTGGAGGTGTTGTCCTCGGGGCCTACGCGTTTCGGACGACTGCCGCGTCCTTAAACTTGGCTGTAGTAATTTTGAAAAGCGCGCGCTGTCAGATTTTATACTGAGTCAGTGAATCAGCTGATTACTCGTTGCGTGTCAATGTTGTGTTGATTTGGAACGCAAGCCGGAAGTGGATGTCGGGTCCCGTGTTATGATCTCAACTATCTGGTAAGTATTGAGGTTGTTCAAAGGACTCGCTTGATCTGAATTTCATTGTTTTTTATATTGTATGTGTCCATATTGAACGTGTATAGAAATATATTTATATTTGAATTTGTTTTGACGTTTCAGATTTCTGTTGGGAATGTCAGACAACAACCGTGGCCGGCTTGGTTGGTTACTCGAGCCTGGTGTGACTCCCGAGAACCATCATGAACGTCCTAATCGAGGGTAAGTCAAAAGGTGATGAACACTCATCATGTGTGGAGGTTGTGAGTGTATATTCATATTTATATAGATACTGAGAATGTTATTAATAATAAAGAAGTCTTGATTGGGTGATCACTATTTTGGCATTAACCCTTAGGACCGAGTTGTAGTGATTACAATTATTGATGGTAAGAATGTGAACAATGACTATCGATGTATGGTTGTGGCAACGCGCTATATGAAAGGATGAGGATCTTGTGGGGAAAGTGGAGGAAGGACACAACTGGGTCTATACGGGGATTCGGAAACATGTATTAAACAAACGAGACTGGGTGGTGTGAGCATTAAAATGTGTGCATGACAAGAAGCAAATGTTATGCATGCAGCACTGGGTGGATTGTATACCTTGGAAAATGATGCATGAGTAATTATATCATGGATTGTTTGGAAATATATATGAATATATATGAATATATACCCGATATAGGTTTATACAGTTGTTTCTACAAGGATCTTGCCTGTCTCCTGCGTTTTACTTATAGAACTGATGGTGTTTTCTATCATTGACCCTCTAGTATAAGTACATTAATTCTTTTCTTAAATTTAAGCCCTTTGGAAATCTTGTGTTTAGTCTATAGATCCAATAGGCTTCTCTAAGATGGGTTTTATGTTTTATATCACCTCCTCTTTTACACGGATGGATCTTTTCAATGGCGTAACATCTGAAGGATTTAATTGATCTGTTGTGTTCGGAGATAAAGTGTTTGGACACATTTGATATGTTCAAGATGTTTTCATTTCTCACATAGCTCAGGTGTTCCAGAATTCTTATTTTAAATTTCCGATTGGTGCAGCCTACGTATTTTAAATTGCATTCTGTGCACTCAATGATATAAATGACCGATTCAGAATTGCAATTAATGTAGTTTTGTATGTTGAAATTGTTAGTTTGTGTGGAGTCGTTGAAGGTCTTAGTAGTTTTGACGTAGGAACAGACTTTGCATGGGTGCTGGCCGCATTTGTAGAAACCTATGGTCTCTAACCATGTTGTTTTTGTTTTTTCATTAGCCGTGAAAAGGGATGGAGACAAGACATTTCCCAGAGATGAGGCTTTTCTTGCCACTATTCTGCAGCCTCCAGCTAACACAGTGCGCAAAGTGTCATCCTCCATGAGGATGGGTAAGTAATTGTTTACTATTTT